>NW_028301628.1:24848484-25151515 GCF_987345545.1 Pholcus phalangioides
AAGTCTCTGGAAATATGCAAATCAGAGTCATGAAATGCAGTGTGTACGACTAAGAGCTCATTTATGAATTTTCCTGTTACTGGCGCTTGCATGAGTTTTTTATTGTGATGTTGATATTGGTGAAGTTGTTTTACTTCAGCCACGAATCGTCAGTTGAAGTTTTACGAACGTTTCGGATACGGAGGTGATCAAAGAAAGGTTCGGGTAAAAACACTCTCTCCCCAGCTTCCCTCTATCGACAATAATTCGAACTACTTTTTTTCCTGTAAAAAAAAAACCAAAAAACCTCATTCGTGAGAAGAATAACTTTTCCCAAACTGCTTTCAAAATAAAATCGGATATCATGCCATGAGTTTTGGTGCAAACTGCATAGCTATATGACAATTCATAGATTTTTAAAAGGTGTAGTGACCTCTGGTCGGGCTATGCTAATCTTGGTACAATTATTCAATCATTGACCGTCACTCATTGTTAGAAAAATTGATGGCAGATGGCAGCACTACACATAACAAGCATAATACAGAAACGGACTTCATGTTAGGTTCACAACACGCACTCTCACATTCCAACATGTACCAATTCGTTAGTAATTCCGTAGAGGAATGTGGACGAGGTGCATGAATGGTTCAGTAGTAGTAGTGATTTCTGGCCCAACCTGTTCAATTCAAAGTAACGCTTAACGAGTCTGAAATGGGTGAAAGCTTACCTACCCTCTAGAACAGCGGTTCTTAATCGGTGCTCCGGAGCGATAAAGCAAGCACCCCACGCATATCTATTCTGGAGGGGGCATTTCTTTCGAGGACAGCTTAATCGGTGCTCCGGAGCACCGATTAAGAAATTGCTTCGCGAGTCAAAAAAGGTTCAGAACCACTACTCTAGAAATATGTGCAAAGGTTTTGCATCCCTTGAAATTGACGAAATGCTTTTGCATCCCTTGAAATTGACGAAATGCTTTTGCATCCCTTGAAATTGACGAAATGCTTTTGCATCCCTTGAAATTGACGAAATGCTTTTGCATCCCTTGAAATTGACGAAATGCTTTTGCATCCCTTGAAATTGACGAAATGCTTTTGCATCCCTTGACATTGACGCTTTTGCATCCCTTGACATTGACGCTTTTGCATCCCTTGACATTGACGCTTTTGCATCCCTTGACATTGACGCTTTTGCATCCCTTGACATTGACGCTTTTGCATCCCTTGACATTGACGCTTTTGCATCCCTTGAAATTGACGGAATGCTTTTGCATCCCTTGACATTGACGCTTTTGCATCCCTTGAAATTGACGGAATGCTTTTGCATCCCTTGAAATGAGGGGTCTCTTAGGTGAGCTTCCATACTCCTTAGAAATGTGTAGGTTACATGCTTTCCACCTCCCCAGAAATAGGCATTTGGAGGTTTTGTATCCTCGAAAGAAATGCCCCCTCCAGAATAGATATGCGTGGGGTGCTTGCTTTATCGCACCCTCCCTCTAGACCCATACGCGCGTAGGATGCTTTACTACTAGAAACGCATACCAGGTGTTCAAATCTAAGTATTAGTTACAAAATCATCCGAAAGAGGTTTTTTTCTTGAAGAAATTAGTTTTTAACAGTCCTCTTTGAAATGTAGAAATTTTTTTCTCATTGTTTCTATTCGTACAGCTGTAAAAGCGTAGTACTCTATCAGGTAATTTTCACTTACCTGCATAACAGAATCGATCAGTATGTGCAGTACAATATAATGTATCGATCCGAATATCCATCAAAGCTGCAAAATTGTCTTGAATTTTAAATGACCAACTTATTTTATGGCCACCTTTGTACATCAAAGCAATGACAGGATCAATCAATTTATACATTTTCCATATTTTCCTTAAAAAATATTCAAATTTTAAAATTCGCATTTATCATTCTACGGTCTAGTAGGTAGACATATCAATATTTGAAGAAATACTGTATGTTTTTTTTTTCTTAGCAAAAAATATTTTTTTTAGTCCAGATTTTTGAATTTTTCCCTATCCAAGGGGAAAAAATATCCTTATGGTATATCCCAGCTCCTGTTTTCAGTATCCTGGAATTTTTTCCCCCCCTCTTTCGGTTTTCGTTCGCTTGCCTCAAACGTTGTCGATACGAATATGAAGCGATTTCAACGTCTTTTCATTCATAAGAAAAGAACATTTTTTTTTCTTTTTTCCTTTAGAATAGCGATTTTGAGGGAAAATATATTTGAAAGTTCCCACATTTATTTGTAGGAGATATATTTCTATCTCTCTCTAGCCATAGTGAGAATCGGTACAATCTGTGGCAACGATTTTCGGTCCAACATTATCGATCTGAAAAAAATACCGAAAGTGCAGAGAAGTATCAAACCTTATCCATGTTTGGTGAAAAGTATCGGCCAATGTCTGGAATATCTACTCACTTCGCACATTACCTGTATTGGCTTCAGTACTGGAATTTGTGCGATTTTTTTTTTTTGGAGCGCTTGTTATCATATCGTGTAATGGAGAAAAATTCTCGATGTCTGGGGGAAAAACTTTAACAAATAACTATTTCTTTGAAGAAGAAGCCTCTTAAGCATTTCAAGGATTACGTAAGCTTCTTACGGCGCACATACATTAGCGCGCCAATCTTGCAGCGATTCTAATCCACTCGTGGGTGCACAAACTTCCTTTGTGTTCCTTTTCTTTTCTTTGTGTTCGTTGAAAAAACCGATTCCAAGTGGGTACAGTTCAAACAGCTCACAATAATTATTTCGTAACACCGTACAAATTACAGAACAACCAATTGCGAATGCTTACGTTACATGATCCACGTGCTAATATATACGCGCCTTTATGAGTTTGAACACATTGTATGCGTTTCTATTACGCAAGCATTCCATGTGCGTCTGGGCCTGGGGGGGGGGATAAAGCAAAGCATATCTAGTTGTAAAGATTTGTTGTATCCGACTTATTTTATGGCATGCAAGCATCCTACGTACTTCTGTGGGGATGGGCGAAATTCCACTCACTCCAAGAGCCTCCCACCCGAGCCAAATGATAAAAAAAGGCATTTTACGTATTTCCGGAGGGTTAGCAAACGTCTTGAGCACTTCTAGAGGGGGGTGAGCGAGCCTTCATCTTTTTTCAAGGGATTCGAAACCCTTCTACTCACCTATTTTCTTCTGGTGAGAGGAAGGGGGGGGGGGAGAAGAAATCATAATACAGCACCTTTAGAAGAGTGCAGACTTCGTTGGTTTGTAAACGTGTCGCAGGCCACTTAAGCGATCTGTAGATGTGACGCGAATCCCCCAAGTGATCTAGGAATCATAGGCGGAGATAGACTTGGAAGTCTGGGGGAGGGGCACGGTCATTATTGCTGGGGGACAAGATGATGATGATGTCGATTCATCTATACATATATGCATTAGATCTGTCGACTTCACCTTTGATGCTGAGGGATGCCCCCCCCCGTATCTCCGCCAATACTAGGAATGTACCGTGGACCACTTAAATCTTGTGGAAATGTGCCGTGGGCGTATGAGCAGGCCTCCACCAATTTTGAGGGATGCAGAAGCTTCACACCGATTAAAAGGGATATACAAAACCCTTCTATGCGTTTTTAAGTCGTACCTTCGACGTATTCAGTGGAATATGTATTTTTCTTCGTATTCCACTTCCTTGGTATTCGTATACCTTCTTCGTATCTTGTAAGGTGGACCCTCCCCCCCGGGTTAATGAAACCAAGACAAAGTCTTACCTTTATTCCCATAATTATTTACGTAAGCAATTCACAGCCCTCGCTACGGATTGCTTCACTAATAATTAATAATTCCAATCGCATAAACAGACACATGTTAATGAATTTTAATTGTGGTGAAATTTTTATGCATTAAATTCTGCAAATTTAGTGTTTAAAACACAAAAAGCTGTCTTAAATTAACGTAGGCTGTAATTATTAAATAGTTCATTGTTATGCTAATTTATTTACCAATGAATTTTAATCACGGGTTAAAATATAAAATTACTGTCAATTTTTTTGAACCCATTCTAATATTAATTAGAAAACTTCATATTAAATTCCTCCAATATTTAATTTAGGTAATATGAGTTCTTCTCTGAAACGAATTGAATATATTCGACGAAATATTTTTAGGTAATTAATTAATTATATTAATGATATTCCTTTTAGATACTTATCTTTGTCACTGATTTTGAAATTCCTATCAGTTTGTACAAGTGATTTGCATTTGAATAAAACTTCATGAAATTTTTTAACTAATATATGCATTTATTTTTCTAGGAACTTTGTGTAGAGTGAATGAACATGAATTGCCGACTGTGTCTTTTTCATCTGGTGTGTTTAGGGATCGTATTTCTCGCCGTCGCTCCAGAGTACAGTCACTCAAAGGTAAGTGCTTACAAACGATGATATTAAGAGTTTTACCCATCTCTCCCTCTGACATACAGCAATGCAATATCACGTCAAGTCTGCTGAATTTCCGCGTTCCGATAGATCTAAAGCAAGAGTCTTCAACGCAGGGATCTCGGAGCTTTTCATCGTGGTCCGCTGATAATTTTTAGCTTTTAGGAAATTGCTTAAAAAAAACTGGGAAAGACTTTTAATTACCTTCATTAATTGTGGCACATTACCAGGGTCGTCTTAACAATGGGGGGAGGAATAAACACTTTTTGGGCCCTCTATTTCAATATCCATGGAGAAAAAAGTCAGCATATAAAGACTTAGAAATGCTTGAAAAAAATCCCTTGATGAAAAAAATAATAATTTCAGAATTATTAGAAGAGATGGTATCATGATTGGTGAAAGAAATAATTTCATAACTATTGAAAAAATAATTTCAGAGTGGGTGAATGAAATGATCTCAGAATAAATAAATAAAAAAGTCTTCAGTTATTTGTGGACTCCCTTATTCTTATTCGGGGCCATGTTGGCCAATCCGTTAATACGCATCTGTACATCATATTTAAGTCGTTGTGAATTTGTGTATTCTTTACAAGTATAAATACCTGAGTATGACTCGATGTTGTCATCCACGGGCTTCACGGGAGCCGATCTCTCGTTAAAAAGTCTCGCCCCACTGAGGTACAAATAGTCAATAATTACGCTTCACTCACAATTTGAAATTTATATATAAATGGCAGCACACTAAAATTCACAAACACTATATAAGCACTCAGATTGCTATAGGTACTCATACGCTCACATTTCCGGCCGAACTCAATCAGTAGTAAATTGCCTAGAGTTGTGTTCAGTTTGAAAGAAAGAAAGAAAGACTTCATGGGAAGTTCGGTTTTGTACCACAATCTCTGGAAGGTTGAAGACCCCCCGCTTTCTGAAGCTTCGATATGTGCTTCATTATATGTTAATGGCCATCGCGATAGTTCCTGGATGTTCGAGATTCAATGTACGACTATTTATGAGAAAAATGTACTACTAATTTACTGTTACTAGCGAAAATCCTGCAAATTAGTTTTCACGATTAATTAATGTATTTAAGTAGAAGAAAATAAAGAATTTTCACTGTGAAAAATTTTCTCCGCAAAGGGATGGTTTTGTAGAACATGTGCGCAACTGTATGGGGGTCATTCAAGTATTACCTAAGCATCAAAAGGGGGGGGGGGGTTTCGGATGTGCTAACTTTTGATGACAAGGGGGGAGGGTTTGAAGGTTGCTTACGTCATCAACCACCCTTTATGAGAATATGAAATATTCTAAGCTGCTGACGAAATTTTGGTGACGTGGGGAGGGGGGGCATCAGTGTTTTGCTGACTTTTGCTGGCAGGGGGGGGGGTCAAATATGGCTGAAGATCTGCTTGCGTAATACTTGAATGGTCCCATGTTGAGAATCTGTTAAAATATTAGATTGATGTTTTACTTTTTCTACAATAGCTATTCCTGAAGAGGCCACCTTCATGAAAACCATTCTCAGTTGAAAAGTTTTTTTCTCCGAAATTACATGAATTAATCTTAAAAAGATGACAGATTGAGAAAATCACGAATTTCTCTAGGACGGGGGACATATCTATCAAACAATCATCTGTGTTCAATCCACGTAAGAAGTGCGATAGTATATAAAGCATAATCATATTTTCATCTCTGCCATCTTTTTTTTGCCTTTTGAATTTCACAGAAAAGGAAATGTATCTCAGCTTCAAATTGAATAGTAATTATGATTGTAAAAACTATTGGCTTCACTCAAAACAAATCCTATTCACCTCGATCAAACTGTTAATCCGGGCCACAAAACTTAGTACACTATACACTTTCTCTTATTAGCATATCAAATTATTATTCTTCTTATAGACTGTCTAGAAAAATCTTAAAACACCATCAGCTTAAAAAAATAATTTAATCACCGAGTCATTTCTACTAAAAATTGGAAATTATCTTTTGAAAGATAATAGATAACGAAAAAAAAAAAAATCTCACACACAAGTTATGGTAGGGGTTCTAGACCCTCATTTTCAAGAAAAATACTTCTTTTTCATGAAAATCTCGGCTATTAAATGCCAAAAGAAAAATTTCCATATAAATTCTAAAATACGCTTCCTCAGCAATGTCAGTCTTTAAAGAAAAAGTCTATGTTTACATTATGAAACTTCTCCAAATATTGAGTTTATAATTAATGTTTAAAAAAGAAGTAAAATATAAATAAAAATTCATCATTAGCAAAAAAAAAAAAAAAAAAGGTTGAAAAGTAATTCAAGCGTCGAGCATATCCACTGGCTTGTATAATTAGAGCCAAAATTTTGTCTGTCAACAAGCTAATCCCTGGGAAAAATCTATGGGTACCTATTCTCCCGGACACCCCTATTCACGCAGCCTCTAAGAGTGGGCGAAGGGGGGATGTCTTCACTGTTATTTATCAGTCCTGGAGCCGGGAATTTTAATGGGTTTTGCCGGTAATCTCCTTTAGCTCTCTCATCCCCTTTTCCATCTTAGTTTTTTTCCCCTACCCTCTCTGGTAGGTATTCTTTCTTTCTCTCCTCTCTCGTAGAGAGCAATATAATAAAAGTTTTCTAGAAAATTCGGTCCTGGAGAAAAAGGAGAGAGAGAGAGAAGAGAGCAAAACCTATAAGAGATACGACGTAGATGATTCGATAACAGCCAGCAGGGAAACGGAATTATATCGTGAAGAGGTAGAGATTGCTTGAGAGAGCAAAGTATTATAGCTTCACCGAGTATATTATAGTGAAAAAAAAAATACAGAGAACTTTTAAATATATATAACCATACAACGAGGATATCACTGGGAACTGAATAACAACCGATGACATTTATGTATTAGTTTTGTACTTTATGTACTCTATTTGATCGTAACTGCTCTCCACTATCCTGATGTTTATTGCTCCTCTGACAGCCATGGCAGCTAATGAATCGCTAGAAATGTTTCGGTTGGATTCCTATGATATCTGACTGAGGGTGAATGGAAAATTCATCGGAAACAGTTCACAGACGCGCAATTCACAGTCAGGGGTGATTCATCGACTCACAATCTACAGAAAGGATAAATTCAACGAAGGAATGATAACATGCACAGTATTATCATCTATCCATTTAATCAGTCGATATTGAATTTTTGTTTTCATTCGAGTCTACTCAGTCCTGTAATTCCTGCTTCTCGCATGGGTAATCGGGGCACGCGCCCAGGGCCTCAGGAATTAGCTGTATTGTATTTTAAGCAAAACACTGACCCCCATGCCCGTTCCCCCTTGCGTATACCTCTGCCTCAAAGAGGACTACATACAGGGTGTCTCAGCATCAGGTTTACAAACGTCTAGGAGGGGTAGGGTACACCTAGACCACCCGGAATCGCATAGCATTGCGGGTCGGAAATGCTTTCCTGATGCTTTAGAAGGCGTTGTACAGGAGCGGTGGTTGCGGTCGTTTGGTGCATTGGCCTGCTGGATCGCCGGATATATCATGCCTTGATTACTTCTTTCGGAGTCCCCAGACTGGAGACATATACAAATACAAAAACAACGCCACAAAAGGCAAATTGCCCAACGAGGTGGCTGACTTAAGAACATCATGGATCCCCGAGCCATTTTTTGGAGGCCCTACCTACTACTACTATACCACACATGCACCCCACAACAACATTTCAAAACATTTGTGTATGACCCCATTGAAAGCACTGAAGAATTTGTTGCCTGCATTGCAGGGAATTCCTAGACATGCCCGGAATCTTCCAGGATGTTTGAAATTCAATGCACCTGAGATGTGAGCCCTGCATTACAGCTCGCTGATGACATTCTGAACACCTTTGACCTCTGTTACTTTTTTCAATTCACATTTATTATTAAAACCCGTGTTCACTTACGTGGTGTCCTTTCACCTCTGGTGTTTTCTATGTACCCTACAGCAGTGGTTCTCAACCGGTGCCATATGGCCCTCTAGTGGTACTGCGATACTTGAAGGGGGCCACGGAAGAAAATGTAGAAAGGGGCCATGACAGGTGGTTTGGAGGGCTGCTGAAAGCCGAGAAGAAAAATTAAGGTGTGAAGAAATAAAGCTTTTATATTAGTGACTATACACTTGCAGAATCCAACAAAACCACCAATAAAACCAGGGCCGTCTTAGGGCAGGGACCCATCTGGGTCTCACCACCTACATTTTGCAGCAGGTTCCCTAGGATGAGGTTTTTCGCAGGCCCCCCGGCAACATTTTTCACAGACCTCCTCCTCTATATTAAATTTATAGTTTCAACAAAAAAATGATGAAAACCATATCAGGCCCCGTGCTGCAGCTCTGTGAGTCCCACTCTTGTGAGGGGTCATGCCCAGGGTATCATGTCCATAAGTAACCCCACCTTATGATATTTTGTATAATACAATAAATTTTGAAAATAAGTAAGAAATATGTAGGCTGTTTATTTCCAGCTAAGTATGGGACTACCATAGCATCACTTTGCTTAAGGCGCCCATGATGCTGAGACGGCCCTGAATAGAACTCACATTAGCGGGGAGCTCAATAAATTCTAGGCCAGTGGTCTGGAGGCCAATCTTATTTGCAAAATTTTCGTTCAGTATAAATTCACTGAAAAAATCAATTCAAATACGTATAAAGGATCTTGCTTCTAGATGAGAGTCGAAAACTCTGGGTAAGACGTGGGGGGGGGGGGGCGCATGAGAAAAAAAATGGTTCCAAGGGGGCCATGGGCAAATAAAGGTTAAGAAACACTGCCCTACAGTATCAGGAAAGCATTTTCAACCATGCATTGCTATTACCCAGCGCCCTGAGTCCACTTACAAACTGGTAATTCAAGTAATAAAGCGTAGTAAATGGGGACGTAATGAAATGTAAATTTGCCAGTTAAATTTCATTCTGATGATTTTTTTTTCCTTTCGGTGATTTGCGTGACGGTGAATTATCGAAGGCGAGTTTTCCGTAATTGAATTATATTGTCAGTAAATTTTCCTTTCCATGGCAGAGAACTTGGTGATTCACCGACGCACAATTTGCCTGCCGACAAGATGATTCACCGAAAGAAAGATTTGCAGCTGCAATACTAGATGGGCGATTATGAATAATACAATATTAATCAGACGATATAGAGTTTTTGCTTATTTTTATTTGAGTCTGATTGCAAACGTTGAATTCAAGTATTAAAGTGTAGTGAATGGGGTAATATGAATTGATGGTTGTCGATGAATTGTTTTTCGTCTGTTGGTTAAATTTTCCTTCGATATTATGCGTGGCTGAGAACTGATGTCGGCGAATTTTCAGTTGCTGGTTAACTTTCTTTCACATGGATAGTCCTTTCTGATGATATGTGTAACGAAGAGCGGTCGTGGATTTTTTGTATCGATGAATTGCTTGTTGATTTATTTTCCTTCCAATGAATTTTCTTTCCGGTGATTTGCGGAGCTGAGAAATGTTGCTGGTGAGTTTTCTGTCCATGGTAGAGAACTTTATAGTCTGTGATTCATGGATGCACCGGCAAGAAGAATAATATTGAATTTTTATGTGAATTTTTTTTGTATTCGAGCCTGATTACAAACGTTTAATTGAAGTAATAAAGTGTTACGGACGGATGGGCTGATGCAAATGGGTGTTGATGAATTGTTTGTCGGTTAATTTCTTTTCCGATGGTATGCGTGGCTGAGAACTGTTGTCGGTGAATTTTCCGTCTATGAATTGTTCTTAGTAAATTTTCCTTCTCACGAATTTTCCTTTCAGTGAATTCCGCCACGCTTATAATTTAGAGCGTGTCGGAGAATCTTCCGTCGATGCATTGTAGTTGGTAATTCCCGCAACCCCCCCCCTCGAAACTACCTTTCAGTGATATGTGTGGCTGAGAACTGTTTTCCGTGAGTTTCCTATCGATGAATTATATATATATATATATGTATATGATACATGTGGTGGTGATACTGCTGTCGGTCAATTTTCCGTCGATGAATAGGTGTTCGTAAATTTTTCTTTCCACAACTTTTGCTTCCTGTGATATGCGTGGTGGTGAACTATCGTATTTAAATTTTTCAGCGATGAATCTCCGGTGGACAGTTTTAAATATTTTCGAGCACCTTTGTCGAATCTCGAAGCACTTGGGAGGACTCCTAAAACAAGCAAACAGGTTAGGAATCCGAAATTAATACTCACTGAAAATAGCTTGATCAAAATCACGCGGCACTCCTGCACGATCTAATCTAACAGCATCATTCGCAATCAATGGGACAACACTGACAAAATTTTATCGATTCATGTCGTGTCGATATTTCTAATAACTCCAAGTATAGTCACCCTTTTACGAAATAGCGATCCAATCAAACCATTATTAATCCTTATAAGACCCTTGATAGAAAATAAAATCAAGATCTTTCTTGAATAAATCCAAGAAATCAAAAACAAAAACTAAGAAAAAAGAGCTAGTTTCAAAGAAACATGGTTTAAAATTAAAACATAGTTTGAAATTAGGAAATGGCAGATGGTGAACCAAAATAATTTTATTTTTGAATTTTTTTTTCTTTTTAAAATTCTTTCATGCCCACGAACCAAAGGTTAGGAGAAACCCCCTCAAGATATATATTTATATTATTATTTTTCCCCTATTTTTTTTCCCGATCCGTTAATCTCCTCCTCCGATTCTCGAGATTACGGAACGTTCCCTTCTTGTTCAAATCCCTTTTATTTATTTCAAGAGATTTTTTTCTCCCTCCATTTAATGCATTTTGTGCGCGTTTATTTTTTTTTTCAGTAAAAAAAAAAAAAGCCCCCGGTGTTTTTCTTTTAAATTAATTCAGGAGATTTTGAATTTTTTTTTTAAATTTCTTTTAATTTATTTCATATAAAATGAATTTAAAAAAATATATTTTTCCCCTTTGTTTAATGGAAGATAATTCATTAACTGGTGATTCCGAAGGGGCGCAGATGTCTTGTATCATATTGTATACGTGTGTTATTATCAAGGGTATTTTCCGTTCTGACACTTTTCTTATTTTTGCTTTAAATCCTATGTTGTTGATGACACTTCGATTTCTCCGTTAGATATTGGATTCTACTGAAATTACTTTTTGATCATACCTTGTAGAAACGAATGTTCTATCTTTCTAATCCGTAGAAAAAAAAATTCACGGTAATTTGTTGAAATTTAAGTAAATTTTTATTGAAAAAAATTATTGGTGGGAAATTAATTTGTTTTTTAGCTAATAAATTATAAGGGAAAATTTGTTGCGCTAATACTGGAAATTGGGCTAGTCAACACATGTTGAAGTAATCACTACCAACTGCCCTTAAATTGGTGATTATTTTGGCGGTAGAGTTATCACGTATAACTCCCCAAGAAAAAGAAAAATTAATAATAAGTGGAAAAAAATGTCAAACTCGATTCAAATTGAAACTTATATGCAGCAAAATCACTGAACAAATCAATTTCATTGTTTCATTAAAAAAAGTTAATCATTTATAGCTATTAAAGTTATGCCAATCGTAGAAAACCGCACGACTGCAGGGAAGGTAACACACTCAAGCAGGCTTCGGTGAAAAAAAAATTTTCTTCAGTATAAAGTTGATATAACAAAAACATCGCACAGAACGCGGTTGAACCCATAAAATACGAATCATATGGTCTACCCCTATTTCTGACTATCAACAGCGCGATTTGTCTGGGAGATGGAATCCATAACAAATGCGGTAACACACAAAAAGGAGATAATTTACGAGGATTCATAACTTTTAACATTTTAATCTCCTCAAAAACTATGCTCTAGTAGAAATATTACTAAAAATATTATTTAACCATTGATGTATTTCAAGTTTGGTACACATACTTGCAAGTGTATATGCCATGCAATGGCAGCGCAATGTTTTGTATACAAACAAACCTCCAGTACTCAAAAAATCACCGCGACTAGAAAGTCACGACGTTTGAGTTAGGCAGACGTATGTATTTTTCATTCCGTTGAGCAACCGAGATTGAAGATTTTGGTAATCAATCCAAGTGGGATACTCGGTCAGCGTGATATTTTTATTCTCTGAAGACGACACCCATAGCATATCGAAATGCATTAGGAGTTTTATATTTCCTTGCATTATTTGCCTTTTTTGTTGGTGGTTTTTCGGAGTTTTTATTGGAAAAGTTATCTACCGAACCTCCAATACTCATTTTCATTTGTTGCAAATCTTCAAACATTAAGAAAATTTTGTTTTATATCGTCGCCTTATGTTATGCGTATGATAAAATATCATGACACCGATATAAGTGAATTATTTTCAGAGAAAATTGACAGGTCTGTCAAAGAGGGCAAAATATTTGAGATCCATGCATAAAATATTTGATTTATAGAAAAATTTTAATTTTAAATGTAATTTCAAACCAGATTGAGACAAAGAAATTTCGATTTTTCTCCTCGTTTTATGAAATGAAGTTTTCTTTACTTGCAATCGATTTATATTGAATTACATGCAGAGCCGCAACTAAATAATTGTCACATGGGCCAAACCGGCATCCCTTGCCATGTAGAAGAAGCAGTTAAAGGGTAAATTCAGCTCCTTTTCTGGTTCAGCATCCGGGACACCGGACTCGCTTACTCCCCCCTAGTGGCGGCCCTCATTACATGGATGTCATGCTATTTTGTCATTCGTGCAAGCTATTAATATTACATTTTTCTTTTTCTGTAAATTTTCACGTTTGAAAATTTACAAAAAAGTATTGGAGACACAAAAAGAACATCCTACAGACATAGCATAAGCAATCGAAAATATAATTCAAATTCTAAATTTGAAAAATATCTTCATGGTTAAATAATATTTTTAATGATATTTATACCACGGCATAGTTTTTGTCTTTTTTGACAATGTTGAGACGCTCCTTAATGAATAGGAAAGTCAAAGCTGGATATTTTTTCCAAATGGTATGTATCTCCGAAGAAAAACAGAGAAAAGAAAATAGACAATGGAATAATGAATAATGGAGTTCGACTTCGGAGAAAAAAATTAATATAATAAATTTCGTTTCATAAGTAGCAAATTTTCAACGTGCAATAACAAGATAAGATGACAGGGATACGAAAAAAAAAAATAACTAGAAAAATCGTATCGATTGTTGGATACTCGACTCGGAATTTATTCAGGAATCGTTCTCCGGGACTTTTTCTTTCCTCCGTCACTGTTTAAGAGCGGGGAAAAAAAAGAGGAGTTTCTTTCCTCTTTTTCATCCTCGTTTTCTTGTGTCTCTTCATTGGGATTTTTCTTTTGTGTCCCGGAGGCTTTCTTTTCTTTTCTATGATGGAATATCTCTGCGGAATACGATTTCATAGATCGCTAGATGGATATTCTTACGGCGATAGAGAACTTTTCTTTGCCTTTAACCTTATTCTACCGACTTTATGTCGGAAGATATATATATAACTGTTCCACGTATGTGCGTGGTACAAAGAAGAGAAATCGAATTTTCTGAAGAATTTTAGTTTTATTAGCCGGAATATGTGAATCGATTTATTATTATTTTTTTTTTTTGGAATTCACATTTTCATTAATGAAAACTGACGTGGTTATATGTGATATAGAATAAATTTGATAATATGATACTTCTGCAAGTTTCTAGATTTCCAGGTAAAATCGTTTTCTAGTAAATTTTATTTTTCAGGAAAAGAAAGTCCTGAAATTACATTTACTGGGAGGTTATTCAAAATTTAACTGGGAAGTAACGGTCTAGGAAGTAACAGGTGATGGTAAAAGGCCGGAAACAAGATTTGAAGCAATAAATACTGACACATTTTTGAGAATTTTCCGGTGAAAATGTCGTTTTGTTTCTAAAATATCTGACAATAAATTTTTTTTGAAACTTCAGCATAAAATGGTGATTTTAAATAGCAATAGGCTATGGAACACCGCATTTATTAAAGTAAATTTTTCAAGGGATTCACTTTTTAACTTGGTAAAAAACTTTCTTATGTAGAAATACTATTATAAATATTATTTATCCATTGATTTATTTTAAATTTCTACCATATACATTTGATTGTGTATGCTATCCTATGCCAGCACAAAATTTTACATGTCTAATACTTAATGTTTTACAGATTTTCAAAAAAATACATTAAAAACAGCTTGCATGCATGATAAAATTTGATGAAATCAATGTAATGGAATAAAAAATGATTCAAAATAAAGGAAACTGTTCAGTTCATAAAATGATGAAAAGATTGAGATTTTATGGAATAAATCTCATTTAAAATTAAATTTTAAAAACTTTTAAATATAAAATTATTTTATAACTCAAATATTTATGAATGGATCTCAAATCTTTTTTGTCATTTATGAACTGAACAGTTTCCTTCATTTTAATCAATTTTTTTTTTTCAATTTCATTGATGTTTTTTATATTGTTTGCTATTTTATCATATGCGCAAGCTGTTTTTAACACATTTTTTTTTCAAAATTTGTAAAAAAAAATCAATCAAGTAATTAAGATATATAGAATTTTGTACTGGCATAGGATTAGCATGTACAATCAATTATATGTGATGAAAATTCGAATTAAATCAATGGACAAATAATATTTTTAATAATATTTCTGCGCACAAAGTTTTTTACTACATTAGGAAGGTAAGAGACCCTCTCCCATGAAGAATGTTTTTTGTGAGATTACATGCTATATGATTCACAATTCGATAGAATCACAGCTTACTATATTGTTTGTAAAGTATCAATGCTTATAGCATTGCGTAAAGAGAATTACGTAAAATGAAATACTGGTCGAAGCATTGTGTGAAATACGTATTGCTTGAAGCGTTGCATGAAGAGGAACATTGTTTGGAGCTTTTATGAACAACAAATACAGTAGAACCTCGTTATAACGGACTAATAGGGGCTGAAGGTGATCCGTTTTAATTGAAGTCCGGTGTATAACAAATAATTCTTATAGGGGTGTAATGCAATAGGGAGTACAGCAGTTTTCTATAAAAAGTATTTATTATACATCAAATAAAAACAGCCTTCAACATAGGTTGAATTGAGAAAGATGTGTACGCATACACTGCATAAGTCTTAATTTTTCTGGCTGGCAAGCGGTATGAGTTATGCAGCACTTCCATGTTTATGGGGTCTGTTTTAATGAGATTTTACTGTATTGTTTGAAGTTTTGACGTTTTGGTGCTTTATTACGAAAAAAAACGTTGCTTGGAGCATTTTTCGAAAAGCTAACGGTACTTGTTTAGAAGACTAACATAACTTGAAGCTTTTGTTTCCAGAAATAACATTGTTTGGAGTTTTGTTTCCAGAAATAACATTGTTTGGAGTTTTGTTTCCAGAAATAACATTGTTTGGAGTTTTGTTTCCAGAAATAACATTGTTTGGAGTTTTGTTTCCAGAAATAACATTGTTTGGAGTTTTGTTTCCAGAAATAACATTGTTTGGAGTTTTGTTTCCAGAAATAACATTGTTTGGAGTTTTGTTTGAAAAACTAACACTGCATGAAATATAAAATGAAGCAATGCACCTTGAAATATGGTTTTCACTGCCACACTGCTTGAAGAGCTATTTAGAAATCATCTAAGCGTTTACGGGTTTTATTTAACATGCAGATAATCCCCTATTAGTAAGAAATATATTTTGAATCATCATTAAGTGGGCAACCTAGAGAATTATTTATCAAGTTATGTGCCTAGAAACCACATATATATAAAAAAGACAATTTTCAATCCAAGCAATACAACGCTGCCTCAAATCATTGTAAACATTTGATGCTATTAAAAACGTGTCGACGTAATGTCGATGACAAACAGTCGGGTTAACACTGTCTATGAACGAATTAGAAACAAACCCCACAATTTCATTAATCAGAAATCAATACTCAAACTGTTTGGGTGAGGAAAAGCATTTAAGATAAAAGCATTTAAAAAAAAAGAAATTTTTTTTTCCTTTGCAAGAGCTGTTTGAGAAGCTATAATTGAGAAGCTACAATGCAATATACAAGCAAATATTGAAACAATAATTCCATTTCAAGGAGACACATATTTTCTGGATATTATGCCGAGTCGAACTGGGAAAAAATTTCATCTGGTCTCCACCAGGACTTGATCCATGCCCTCATGCAAACCGGGCAAACATACTACCATCTACACCACTGGAGACACGACCCTGCCTTCCTTATTTCACGTACTGTGGCGTGAGGTGCTGAAGTAGAGGCATTAGTAGCTTAGTTAACTCCAGCAAATGCCCCCCCACGCCCCGCAGGTGGGGACGGTAGAGATATATAGACGGCTTTTTTTTTTCAGCCCAGTATATATCAGGGAAACGGATGTTTATTTTCCATATATTATGCCGAGGTGAACTCAGAAAAAAGGAAGGCAGGTTCGTGCCTCCAGTAGTGTGGATGGTAATATAGCCGCTGTGGTGATCGAGTGGTTATAGTGACGGACTCGCGATGCGAGGATCCGGGTTCGAACCCCACAGTGGTGGTCGGCTGAAGTTGGTTTTCTGTGGTTCCCAACTTCAAGGCGCAAATGCGAGCCGATCTCCCCGTTAAGAAGTCTCGCCACAGAGAGCAACATTCCTGCAACGATAAATCATTCAATCATAACGCTTCACTCATAGTTAGAAAAACTGGTGGCAGATGGCAGCACTACACATAACAAGCATTACAGAGAAACAAAAAAAAACTTCACGTCAGGTTTCACTACACGTACACGCACATTCCCGCATTTACCGATTCGTTGGGGGTGGGTGTGTGTGCGGGGTACATGTGTGGTGTAGCAGTAGTAGGTAGGGCCTCCAAAAAATGGCTAGGGGATCCATGATGTTCTTAAGTCAGCCACCTCGTTGGACAATTTGTCTGTTGTGGCGTTGTATTTGTATCTAAACTATAAATGGGCATGCTTGCCCAGTTTGAAAGATGGCTTGGGTTCGAGTCCCGGTGAAGACCAGATGGCTTTTTCTTCCCGAGTTCATAATATTCAGAAAGTATCCATTTTCTTGAGATCTTGGATTGAGAAAAAAAAAAATCCGTCTATCTCTCAGCATTTCCATCCATTATCTGTAACTTAGACTCTGAACACATTCATTCAGAAAAAAAAAAAAATCGCAATACAAATACATAAAGTATTCAAAAAAAAGTGTCTATTTAATAATAATAATAAAAATACCACTCCACACATATCAAGCAACTCACCAAAAATCTATTAATATCAGCAACAAAAGAAAATTACAAAATGTATTCACATAAAAAAAAATATATAATTTCTTATTCTAGTTATAGTTGGAGAGAGTAAATTAATTTATTCCCAAAACAATGTCATTTCTCTCAAAGTAATTAAGATCATTCTCCATTTCCCATCTAACAAATTGATTGTGTGCTAAAAAAGAAAGAAAGAGAGAAAGAAAAAAAAGAAAGAAATTAATTGACATTGAATAGAGTCATCAAGTAATTAGCTTCCACTTCTCGTCGGTTTTGGAGATACTAGGGGAAAACATAAATACTCATCCGTCATTACACGGGTACGGTTTTCTTTCCGTCTGTTTGAGAAGTGTAAAGGGGGGAGAAAATGTCTCGTGCGTTTCAAATTCGAAAACGGATACAGCACAGGTTTTGTATCCGCTGTCACACTATCGGGATTAGTCATCAAATGGAGACTAATTAATGGTTTGCGAATTTAGAGGAGAGCTGAGATGGAATTTGAGAGGAATAAGGAGGAGTGTAAAAAAAAACAAAACAAACAAATATGGGGTGACAGCGACTTGAAGCGTTCATCTTGGATTCTTCGCCGTAATTAAATCAAGGTATCTTGGGCATTTATTAGCGTTTCGAGAAGAGTTTCTTGACAGCTGAGGTTCGAAGAAAGTCTCAATTTCGTTTGCTTAAATAATGAAGCCCCCCCAAGTATTATATACTTTCTAATGTTATTCCGTTCCCTTGCCGTGTTCTAATGTTTTTCCTTCTAGGATTTTTTTTTTTACGTGAAATTTAGAATCAAATTTCCTAATCAAATATTAATTTCTACATTTTTTTTTCTTTCCGCACTTACTTACAAGAAATACAGCATTTTTTTAGAAATTACTTGCTGGAAAAGTTCTTATTTTAAAAAAATGTCAGAATAAATTTTGAAAAATATGTATAAAAAGAGGGTACTTTGAATAATACAGGATACCCTATAAATTCGTAAATAGTTTGAGAATTCATACGAATTGAAGGGATTTTTGGTGTATTTGAATGCGGTTCGAAAAAAGATGGCCTCACGAAGCGGGATTTTTTTGTTTTTGCTACAGAAAAAGTTTTAGTTCTAATTTTTGTCGGTAGAAGGTGTTGCACGAAAAAAAAAAAAAAAAACGGAAATATGTAAATTAGAGTCCTCTAAAATGCAGGGTGTACGATTAACTCAATCTGTTATTGGTGCTTAAAAAAGGTTTTCATTTCGATGTTGACATTGGTGGCTAGAGCACTATAGGTGAAAACGTTTTACATTCGTGTTCAGTCATACGAATCGTCAAATGAAGCTGCACGAACGTTTTGGGCACAACAAATTGAAGAAAGGTCCAGGTCCAACTACTCCTACCGGAATTATGTGCAGAGTCCTCTATTGACGAAAATATCGGCTCTATTATGAATCAATGTTGAGATCTTGTTAAAGTTTAGAATTATTGTTGTAATCTCCAACTGTTCTCTTGCTGTCATTGAATCGGTATCTGGTAATATACAAATATAAACCAGGTGGATCTGGAAGCGCTGGTATAGCAGTAGCATTGATGTACTGTTTCTTTCTCAGGAGTTTTCATCCACCCAATCGGTTATATTTCTTAAGTGTTGGACTGGTACGTTGTCTTGCCTAGGCGTATGTTATTTATCTGGGCCACACTTGATTTTTCTTGATGTTTTGAATAGTATCACAATCTCCACGGGCGTTGTTGTATACTTAAGATTCTTATTTTTCAAATGCCCGGATGCACTCGCCCTTTGGGAACGATTCAATATCTCCCTGAGATAGGTAAACGAGACGTGTCCGGTCCTTCATGTTCATGTTCATCATGTAGGTGCACGTGGAACACGAAATACTCTCTGTCAACAAAAATACGTCAGGGCCACACGTACTCAGAATGCAGTAAGGGACAGTGACAGATGTACCAAAGGAGGGACCAGTTTCATCCCACCAAAAACTATTCTTCATTCGAGTTCCAGGACATCACTAACACCAGCCTAAATGATACCCTATTCTCATGTATTTCATGTGCTTTGCAACGCAGAAGTACCCAATTCTGTGCTCGGCTATTATTTACTTAGATGGGCAGCTAAGTCTGACGACATCCCCATCAAGTAAGCGCAGGTGGCAATATATATTGTGTACATTCGTCCCATATTTTAAGGGACAATACTTTTCCCCCATATAATCTTTTTTAGGAGGGGCTATCACTCCCTTCGACTCCCTCTGTTTCCGGGCCTGCCATGATGCTGTACGTTGCAACAACATTCCATTCGCCGGAATGTAGTGCACTTCCGCCAACACGGCAAGCATTTACCAGATTGAACTTAAATTGTGGGGGGGGGGGGGAAGAAACGTAATAGAATATTTCGAGGTTGTATGCTCTTGGCTCGAATTGGTTTTTTTCAAAGCCAAATAAAATTTTCATCACATCTTGCTTTGGTACTAAAAGCCAATTGCAGTTCACGTTCACTTAACGACCCCCCCCCCCTTCATTTTGTACGTTATATTGGGATATGTCGAACGTTTGAAAAAAATTAGCTTTCAAAGGTATTCCATATTTAGACGGAATAAAAAAAATTTACGAATTGATTTTGTTATAATGACAGCAGTTGCAGTGAAAATGCATTGGGTTTAGAAAATAATGAAATTGTAATAATTCATGGCATAGACGGGGGTTCCTATTTGTACCGAGCTCTCCAGTATCAAGGTCAAACACAATTATGGGGGAACGGAACGCACGGATTTCGTACATTTATTTGCAAAAAAAAAGGCTGAGCGGAGCATAGCTCCGACGTTGTATCGGATTGGATGTTCTTTGGAGGTGGTTATATTGGATGAGAAATAACGTGTAATGAATAGAAAACCATTATAGGACTTATCGTACGGATCGGAATAATGATGAACAGCCGCAATAACTCATAGTCTTGTAAGGGGTCATTCAAGTATTACGTCAGCATCGAGGGGGGGGGGAGGGTTTCGGATATGCTGACTTTTGCTGACGAGGGGGGGGGTCAAAAATGGCTGAAAATCTGCTTACGTAATACTTAAATGGCCTCTAACGAGCGTCAAGTGTATATATGGTCTCAAAATCGCACTGAAAACGCCGAACGAAAATGATTTTATGATCAACTTCTAATCTCTAATTCAACTGCCTTTGAGTGCATATCTACGCAGTCGCAAATGGCAAAACGTTAGTTCACTTGTACAGTTATTGTACAAGTATTCCTCTACGATTACAGTTTATTTGTTATATTGCGGGCACATACCAGAGATTCCACAAGAAAAACAAAACGAAATTAAACTCCACGCAACACGACAAACGATGCAGTAACGTTGTACATAAGAAACTCGATGCTTTCAGAAATTGAAAATGCACGTTGTATATATACACATAAACTCCATCTTGCAACTGTGAAACCTTTTCCCGTCAAAGCCATTTTGCGCATTTTCCAAAATGGAGTCCTTCCCTACTACGACCACCACACAACCGAGCAACTTACTGCATACTACTACTACTTGTTGAGCACTTCTCTTGTTTTCTCGCCACTAACTCACGTTTCAACACTACTCCCTCCATTTTTCCTTTACCTAGATATTAAATTTTCCGGATTTTGAACAAAGACTTTGGCGTAGGCGAAAATAGAATTGAGTATGAGGTAGGAAGAGTGTGTGTGTGTGTCTCTCTCTCTCTCTGGGAAAATGATAAGGGAAGTGTAAAGTGTGTGTGTCGGGAATTCACTCCCTTTCCTTAGGAACGTCTTTCCCAAACACATATACGTGTACGTACATACTCTCATACACACTGCCCTTGTTTATGCACAACTCTCTCTAGTTTCCATGGTTTCAATGTTGGGATGAACTCCTCACACTCCTATCCAGCTTTCAATATGTCTCAAACCGTCATACTAGTGCATTATTGAGGTCACAAATTGAAAGTGAAAATGTGAAGAAGAAAATTTTTTTCCCTTTTTTTCCTTTTCTCCAATTTTTATCAGAGAATATCAATTTCTAAGAAAAGAATTCTCTGGTGCATTTGCGTGTGGAGTTTTTATCATGCTATAAGTCCTGGAAAAAACAAATATTAAGTCGCTAGGAAAAATGATCCACCTCGGTGACGACAAATCTTATAAACTAATTTTCTAGGTACTGTATGTGCATAATAGGTGCTAGTGTGAATAGGGAGCAAAAATTATTTTTCTTAGTGTGGATATACAACTTCAAGGCGCGAATGCGAGCCGATCTCCCATTTGAGAAAGTCTCTCCGCAATAAACAGGGAAACCTTCAACATGACACATAACATAAAAATTCAAGCATTTGCCATCTTCGCTTAGAAATATAGAAGGCAGGTGACAGCAGCGAGAACAGGAAGTAAGCACAACTCTGACAACATAAATATGTTAGGGCCACGCATATACATACACACATAACACATACAACACGTTCCAACATGTGTCGATTCGTTTGAAATTCCGCAGAGGAATGTGTACGAGGTTCATGTACGGTTAAGTAGTAGTAGTGGATACACACTATGTAATTGCGTAAATGGTGTGAGTGAAATCGTAAAATAATTGAATTCCTTATGCAGCAAAAGAAGGTGGCTAGAATTTCATTTTTGGCAAATTTAAAAAAACTCCGAAGAGCGACTTCTTCCTTGCCCTCAGTGCTAAAAGCTCTATCTCAAATGGTCAAAGCAACTAACTGCTACTTTCGTCTCGGTGTTACTTTCGTCTCGCGCCATATGAAGGAGAATCTTTTTTTAAACCAGAAAGTGGACTTGACTCAAAAATGCAAAAAGTGGAGCTAACTCCTTCTTGCTGCAAAGCTCTTCAATTTTAAAGCCACGTTGGCGTAAATTTCTGGTTCTTCATATGGTTTGAAGACACGGTTCCGAGCCGGACATTCAACGGACTTGACGTCATTGATTTCCAAATATAGTTCAAAATGTGAACGCTAATGAATTACGACTTCCAGTATTCTTGAGTTGTAAGAGAGGCAATTGGTGATAAATTGAACTATACAATGGGCCTTCATGGACATGGATAGTTTATGGAGTTTATTCATGTATGTATGAAATTGAGGAGTTTTGTTCCACCAGCTGAAAACTGACTCTGTCATTGCAGAACCATTTCCGAATCGGAGAGAGAGAATAGAAGCGTTCACCGCTGAAGTTTATAGAACTACTGAAATTTTCCGAGTTGTTATGCCGTGAGTTGTTTTCGCAGGAAACGTTTTGTCCACTACTGCGGTGAACATCATCGGTGCAGGTGACGACAGGCAGTGACACGATACGACATTCTTCGAGTTTCTGGCCTCAAACATATTCATCTCAAAATATTGTCAAACATATACGTTTTTTTTGGTGAATTATAAATTTTCACCGATTGCGTCTTGTAGAAGCTCCCTACTTATCGCCATTGGCGATATTTCAGCAATTTTAGTGATAGCTGGCAACTTTACTTGCCAACTACTTATTGACAATTTTTATGGCTGTAATTGACAACTTGCCTCTTTGACAATTTTTATGGCTGTAATTGACAACTTGCCTCTGACAATTTTTTTCGCTATAATTAGTAACTCAACTTACATTTGACAATTTTTTGGTGATAATTTGTGATAGCCCGTATGAATAAGGAATTTTCTGTTTACCGTATTCTTATGAAGGAAATATGGTGAGCGAAAGTATTCATTGTATGTTGAGTAGTGTATTGATACTTTTCTACCGGAACACGTTTGGCGGGCCGTAGTTTGCCCATCATTATACCAAGACATATTTTCCAATTCACTTATTCACTTACTATACCGGAATAATATCGTGTTCACAGGATCGGTTCTTTTTTGAGATATATCAACTTTTGTAAGGATTTTATAATTTTTTTTCGCTAAACTAAACGACGAATAAAAATATTTTGCAATTGATATTTTTCAGAGGAGAAATAAAATTTTAGACTGAACCGAGCTTTTTTGCCATTGGCACGTATACCATATATATATATATATATATATATATATATATATATATATATATATATATATATATATACATATACACACACACACACACCAAAAGGATTCTTCTTCTTATATACAGTACATACTGTATTTTCTTTATTTAAGGTAGAATATAGGTTTCTTTATATTGAAAGTATTTCTTCAAGTGCCTGCTTGAAGAAAGACTGGGTTTTCTCTATCTCAAGAAGTACCTAGTGACAGGCATTGCGACGTGCTTCGGTTATAGTTCGTTGGTTCTTGGCCCGCGTGTGCTGATAGACTAGACAAGCACTTACAGTTTTTCCTTTTTTTTTTGCCCTTAAAATCCAGTCCCAAAAAGCTCTCGAAATATCGGAGATGTCGTCTCCTTCGGTGAGATTTGATCGACGCTAATGAGATGAAAAATAACATCGAATGACAGTTTTTCCTCACCCCTAAGAACGAGTATTCGTGTAGTGCGTTTTTTAAAAAAATTTTTTTGGTTATACATTTTTTTTTAGATTATTCTTAGTTTTAAGTTTAAAAATATTCAAAGATGGAAATTGTGATTCAAGGAAAGTAATTTTATGAAATTTTAGTTGGCGATATTTTAGTTTTGTTATGGAGTGAATGAGATCTATTTTGTGATATACATGATAGTTTAAAACTCAAGTAGAAATTTTTATGGGAGGTAGAAACCATAAAAATAAGTAATATTTACAGAGGGGAGCATGACTGGTAACATCATCTGAAAGCGACAGGATGACGCTATTTGGTTGAAGTTGAAAATTGAGACTCCATTACTGCAGGAAACTTCCACAAACATGATGTACGGAACTCCAGTTATCTTGGGAATTTACCTACTACTTCATCAAACACAAACTCCGGTCATGTCGCTATATTGCAATTTACTGCTATTAACGAGTTGGGATGGAAATGACAGCGTCATCTATCGTGGTCATCTCAAGAGGAAAAATATCTTGTTATATCTATACATATTCTTTCCCCGGTTCGAACTTGGGACATGACGGCAACCTTCCAGGTGGGAGACGAGCATCTTACCACCACGTTACTCCGGTGCTGAATTTACCTACTCATATTCAAGAGAAAACTCCTGTTATTATAACTGTAAGATATAACGATTGGCAGTGGAGATTACGATTCACATGGCAACTGCCAATTTTCGTTTGGTGGTATAATTAGATACTTTTTTTTCATCTACTTGGATTGATATCTTTCTGTTTTGTGAGGTTTACGTGGTCTTTACGCAACACATACTATATAAAAAGAGATCCGCATTGGAGTGGCGAGAATCGGAAATAATTAATAAGAGTTGCCAATTGCCAAACACCCTTCTCTGATAGGAACATCTCCCAATTTCCAACATTCGCAAAGTCATTAAAGTCTTATGCTGTCACCGAGATCGAACTCTATTCCTCCAGATTGAGATGGCGGAACGCTAACCATAGTACGTACGTCTGAGCTGAAGTTAGGCCCGGTTTCTGAGGTGACAAATTTCTCAAGAAAAAGTTCTACGTTTCTTTTTAGTCCTTATTTAAAAGACTGGATTCATACGAGAACTAGAAAGTCTCTTAAGAATACAGAAAATGTGTTCTAAATATCTTCGAAAAGACTCTTCTTACTTTTAAATTAATCCATGGGTAAATTTTCTTTTCCGTTCTAATTTAAGGATTGAAAAAGTTTGAAAACCATATTCACATGGGTGAGAAGGTGGTACACACCCAGCTTTGTACACCCCAAATGTTCAGCAGAAATCCCCTTCGGAAAGAGAATATTTAAAGTACACGGTGTGATCGCGTAAAATAACTTCGCAATATACGAGCCCTTGGGAGCTGCAAAACTTAACGAATGCGAATGAAATTTGAAATGTAAGTGTTTCACAGAGTATGCGTTCGAGAATGAGAAGAGCAACACAAACCTATATCTCTCGCGGTTACAACAATTTAAAAAAAAAAAATTCGAATGGCAACATTCACTTTTGTACATTACTAAGTGATGTGGAGACAATGTGTGAACTAAGTGATGTGGAGCCAAAGGTACCGTTCTTACGCCATTCAAGGTTTTTCACTACGAAGGCGTAGTAAATACATTTTCTAAATTTTCTTTGCCGTCCTTATTTGAAGACCGGATTCTCACAAGGACTAGAAGGTGGTACTCTCCCAAATTTGTTTCAGCAAAAATTCTCTTCGGAAAGAGTATATTTCAAATATCTTCGAAAATACTCTCATTTGCAAAGGTTTCATTTGTCAGTCTACTCTACATAATCCGATACCCGAAATATTCCGGAACTGATCCTAGAGAGCATGGAATAGTTCCTTATATTCCGGCTACATTATTCAATAGCGAACAATTCTACTTCTGTGATGTAGTACATATTCTATGTATAACAGGATGTTTCAAGAAACATTGACTCGAATCACCTGCTGGATAGTTTTCATCGTTGCCGAATAAGTTCCTCTTCTAGTCTAAGTGAGCTTTATATATCCTCTTTTATATTCGAGAAAAAACACAAGAACTGAAAAAAGGGGCTTAAATTCGATTTTGCTGTTTTTCTAGAACATTCTATACGTATAACATATATACTTCTTTCGCGTTTCTCGTTTCATCAAATCCTTTCCCGTCCCCATCTACATCCTACCTGGATTCAGTAAAGTGCTGGAGCTAGTATTTTTTTTTCTCCTAGTTTTAGATCCGCTATCCATCTGTGCCTTTCCAGGTCTTTTTTTCCGGGACAAAAGATTCCCGGTTTTTTTTTTTGAAAAATTATTGATTTTTTTTTTTCAAGAGCGTAGGGAATATATATATTTTTCCCGTTTTGTGTGAAGAATCGTTGATATATTCTTAAGAAGATCAATACCATGTATGCGACTGTGGGTGGGTGTGTATGTTTTGTGTCCTGGATATCATCTAAAAATAGATACTCTATTATTAAGTGGATATATTTCCGGGATCCGTTTATTGTAATGAAAATAATGAAAAATCTTTTGAATTTGTGTTTTTTTTTTTTTTGGTGGATTACTTCCGATGTGTTTTTCGTATTTTTCGAATTTACTTGTTGATAGGAGATACCTCCGAGAAATATTTTTATGTGATAGACACTGTTTATATAGGATAATAATGACGTAAAAATGATTGAAATTTTAGAACTTCAAAATAATTTCTGAACATCGTAACATAAATTGATAGAAGAACGAAAATAATAAAAATTACTGATTAAAATAATGTAATTTGAATATTTAGCTCTTTTAAGCGGCACGGCTGGAATTCACTAAACCCCTTATAAAATATATCTTTTTCAATGAAGTTGGCTTTTCTCCGGTTTTTAGCAGGTGCAAACTAAGGGGTATAGGGAAAAGTGTTCCACTGAGAAATCAACTTCACAGAGTCTAGGTCAATTCATTCATACTTCAGTACCAATTTTGATTGTGCTTGGATTTTTCGAAAATTTCTTTAATAATTTTTTAAGAAATGTTCTAACAGAGACATAACTTGAAACACATCTTTTTTCTAAAATTAACATAGGGATTTTTGTGAATTTGTGGAACTTTGACTGTCCTGCCGCTTATTGACGTTAGATTGCCTTGCCTAATCAACTGATATGCTTATACTGTCTGTAACATTGACAGATGATATTAGACAGACCTGAAAAAACCTAGAGAGAATCTAGCTAGAAAGGTATATATGCACAGATCTACTTCATCAAAATACAGTCGAATCCCGTTTTAGCGAAAATCTCGTTCTAACGAACACTTTTCTAATCCCCCAGATAAGTTTACCTAGGAACAATGCAAAAACCCTGGAATTCCTTTATAACGAAATTTCATTATAACGAAGGGATTTTTCGGTTCTCTTGGAGTTCGTTATAACGTGAATTGGACTGTATCTATGGTTGATCTATGTATGGCTCAGATCCATAGACTTTAGGGAGTCATGTAATAAATTTATATGTAGAAATTCCCTCTCTCCACTTGTTAATATGAGATTCCTCGAAAGACTGGTTATATTTTTGGAGATGATGAGGAATCTTGTATTAACAAGTAGAGAAGACATTTCTACATACTACATTTCTTATACATGTCGCCATCTGGTGGCCAATGTCATTCGCGAACTATTAGTTGATTGCTGCCACCGCCTATGTACGGAAACTTTTCAACATACATATACGCTCCAAGGGGTACATATTCTACCTGTTTCCATATCTTAGTTGGTAGTGCACTCGTCCGGCGAACGAAAGACCGGGATTCGGGTCCTCGTGGGGAGCAGAGATGATTTTTTTTCCTTGAAATCATCATCTCTAAAAATATAATCAGTCTTTCGAGGAATCTTGTACGCGAGTCCTGCAATATACATTTACAATTTTATCTTGACCACGGACGTTGCCCGTCCCCCCTGTCTTTAAGTTATTGGTCTTGGGCAGTTATATTGCCTAACCTAAAGTTTGTTCAGATTTTTTGAACCCTAGGCTACATCTGTGATCTTCATGCTTTTTTATAACTGCGCACCGGCAAAAATGGGTGAAATAATTAGCGAACCAGCAAAAAATGGCGAAATAAATTGCGGACCGGCAAAAAGTAAATACGGTAGATAATGAAACTAAATTGTGCGGACCAGCGAAAAAACTAAATTAATTAAAGAAATCCAAAATTATGTACCGGCTTGATGAATTGGGAGAAATGTTTCGCGATCTGTTAAGTGAACTGTAAATGTGCTGCGGGGTCACTTGAAAGAGCTGGAAATGTGCCGCGGTACACTTAAGTGATCTGAAACAGCCACCACCGGCCATTTAAGTCATCTGTAAATGTGACGTGGGGTCAATCAAGTGATGTAGCACTGCACCGTGGGTCACTTAAGTGAACTGGAAAATGGGCGGCATAGTTTATTTTTTATAAAATTAGGTGTGACGTCACTTGCCACATCAGATGATTCGGAAGGCCACATTTGGCCCAAGGAACATGAGTTGAGCATGTATGTTCTAAGTCAGCCTTCTTCAATCTCGCTCGCGAGCACCATGGTGCTCTCCCGCAGCACCAAGAGTGCTTAGCGCTCATACCTGATATCGTGCCCGCGAGCACTTTTAAACATCCTGGAAAAAAAGTTGCATTCAAGGATTATTCAATTAGGCTAAGATTACACTATAAAAGTTCGTTTGTAAAACTTGAAAATGCAACCAATAAGGTTATCGGTTACATTCGAGCAAGTGTAAACCAATAGCCTTACTGGGTGCATTTTTCAAGTTTTGTAAAAAAAAAAGGACTCTTTCATTAAAATTTCATAGCGTAATCCCGGTCTTATGCATATTTTAGGCATATTTATCGAAGTTGCCGCGAGAGTGCTCTACGTTTGATGATGGGCGTAGGCAGTGCTCGCGGCTCGAAGAAAGGTTCGAAGTAGTCATGCTTTAAGACGATTTTATACAGAAATTTTCATGTTCATTTTTTTCCCCATTTCACCATTAAAAAAATATTTACGGCCGAAAAAAAATTAATCGTATTAATTAAATCGATTGATATCGTGTTGAACTGAAACATTAGTATATTTAGTTTTAATCGAAAAAAAAAATGTTTTCACTTAGAGAGAGAAATTATTTACATACATAATTTTCTTTTTTGCGCATAAAATAATTCTTTACGTGATCACAACAAAAAGAAATAAATAAATAGGATATTTTTTTGTAAATTAATTAATTCAACGGGAATTTTTCCGGTCTTCTCAAAATGACACTCTAACTAATGAAAAAACATTAGTGGTATTTGAAGTACGTAGACATTTGTTTCCTTTTCTATTCATGAAATGGTTTTTCAATTTTCTATGAATTTTTGTTTTTCCATATCTTATTAATTTTTGATTTCTTTCTGATTTCTCCATTTTGTTTTTTTTCGGTGGGGAAAAAAAATGATTTTGAAAGGAAAAAAGATTTTGAGTGGAAATTTTTTTTTTATTGTTTATTATTTTGCTCTCTTAATGTTTTTGCACTTTTATTTGTTGAGTATATTTCTTAACATTATGATGATTTAAATCGCCATGTTCGCCCATTACTGGAGTATATCTACTCATGAGAGGTACTTTTTTTTTGTATGGACTTGTTATCATTTGACTCTATCGTCGACGGCATTTTCATAGTCGCAAGAAGGGTAGGCCTACAAGGTTCCACCCAGGGCTCGTTTTCATCATGAGTGAGTGGGGCACTTGCCCCGTATCCGTAAGGAAAATTCATGACAACAGTTCGACATGAGAGAGTGGTCGCTGACTCTGTCACTCAATCACTGGGTCACTCACTCTGTCACAAACTTATTCACTAGGTCATTCGCTCTGTTACTCACTTACTACTTCACCAAACACCAACTCTGGCCATATCGCTATATTGCAATTTACTGCCATTTGGGTTGGAAGTGAAGGCGCTGTCTATCGGTGGTCGCCTCGAGTTCGTTAGGGAAAATATCTTATCTATATCCTCCCTTGGGTTGGAACCCGGGACCCTGACAACAACCTTCACGATGGTAGGCGAGCACCATGCCACTCGGGCATGTTACTCACTTACTAGGTCTGTCATCCGTTCTGTCACGCGCTCACTCATTCACTCGTGATGTCGTTCGCTCGCTCATTCATTCACATACTAAGTCCCTCACTGTAAGACTGTAAGACCAGACATGGTCCACGCTCTGTCCCAAAAGGGATGTAAGCGTTTTACCCCGATGGGCTGGAGCACGCTGGGTCCCTGTCACTCACTCACACGATGACCACTGTATCACTCACTGATTCGCTCACTCTGGCATTGCTCGCTCATTCACTCGTGTCGAATTGCCGTGAATTTAGTTAGTGAATTTTTTCAGCGTTTGTCGGTGAATTTCGCCAGGGGTGAATTTTCCGTAGATGAATTGTTGGTCGGCGCATTTATCATGGCGGTGAATTGAGTAACCAAAGCACTTAAGCAGCCCATGGTGCAGTTTCACCTCACTCAAGCTTCCCGCGGCACAGTTCCAGATGAACCCACAGTTCACATTTAATAATTACTCAAATGACCCACAGCACATTTACAGATTACTCCGTTGACACACGTCACGTTTACAGATCATTCTAGTGGCTCGCGGCATATTTACACATCACTCGAGTGACCTGTGGCACATTTTCAGATCATTCGGGTGACCTGTGGCACATTTACAGATCACTCTAGTGATCCATGGTACATTTACAAGTCCCTCAAGGAACCAACGTCATATTTACAGATTCTTGTTACCCACAGCACATTCACCGATTACTCGAGTGACCCACGGCACATATGCAGACCACTTTAGTGGCCCCCCCCAGCACAATTACATATGATACGTAGTATGCAATGCATGTGTAAATATGCTGCGAGTCACTAGAATGATCTGTAAATGTGACGTGGGTCACCGGAGTGATCTGTAAATGTGACGTGGGTCACTGGAGTAATCTGTAAATGTGCTGCGGATCATTTGAGTGATCATTAAATGTATCGTGAACTGTGGTTTCACCTGTAACTGTGCCGCGGGAAGCTTGAGTGACGTGAAACTGCACCATGGGCTGCTTAAGTGCTTTGTAACTGTGTCGCGGGTTACTGAATTCACCGCTATGAAAATGTGCCGGGTATTATTTTATAGTTATACCCGATAAGTAATCATTGTAGTGATCCACGGCAAATTTACACATCCTTCTAGTGACCCGTGGCACATTTACAGATCATTCTAGTAACCCGTGGCACATTCACAGATCATTCTAGTAACCCGTGGCACATTCACAGATCATTCTAGTAATCCGTGGCACATTTACAGATTACTCCGGCGGACCGCTGCACATTTCCAAATCATTCTAGTGACCGGCGGCTCACATTTACATTTGTAACTTCTCCAAGTATATCGAGAAAACCCGGTCATGCCGGGAATCATGGCTAGTAAAACCAATAAATATAGTTCCGTAACAAGCAACATACGACGACAAAAAAGCATTTCATATGAGCTTGTTCCGTCGAATTGTTAACCACCGAAAAAAAAACACAACATCAGGTAAAGGAACGGGGGAGGGAAAAAAACCCCAAAAATCCATTTCAAAGCTCATTTCTTCTTTCCCACACACAAAAAAAAGACATTTCCCTCCTCCCATCCTTACCTTTCCTTAAAAGATTTTTAGGGATTTTCGCCGTCGAGGAACTTGGAAAATGATATAAAAAAAAGAGAGAGAGAGAGAGACCTACTAACGGCGCGTACTTCCCATGATCAATCGATTGTATTCGATGTGCATGCACTCCTGGAATAGGAAGAAAAAAAAAGAACGCAAAAAAAAGTATAATCCCTAAAAAAGGATCGATACACTAGGCGAACGGCTGGCCCATTCCCTTGGAACGCGTCACCGTAGGGATAGAAAGAAAGAGAGAGAGAGAGAAAAAAAATGTATATTTATCGATCTGATCGATTCCAGGCCAGAGATATAGCTTCCCAAACATTGATTGCGAACGCGATAGCGTTAGATTGATAGCTGGTTGGTAGCGACGGTGTGTTGGTGTCGGAAAAAGGGCTTTAAGCGACGAGGGCTGACCCTAGGAAATATGGTTCGGTCCCCACCACACACACACACACATACATATTGCTTTCCAGTTAATGCATATTTTATGTAACTTAAATCCATATCATCGTCATTACAGATTCTTTCCTTTCCTCGCGGAAAATCCTGGAAAGCACTCTGTCTGCGGAGAGTATGGAAAGCTTAAGAGTCTTCTAGGGATTTCTTCTCTTGTTCATTTCCATCAATTTTTTTTTTTATGAATGCGTGTGTAAAATATATACGCGAGCGAATATTTTTCTGTGTCCGAGAATCATATTTTTCTATTTATGAGAGGAGTAGAAATGATAATTGTCCGAGGACATATTGAAAATATTTAATTGAGAATTTTACACGTTTTTTCACTGAGGTGGTGACGTCTGTGAAAAAGAATCGAGATTTTGAAATTTTTCTGATCCGCAATTTAACTGCCACAGCAGAGAGCTTTAAACCAGGGGTGCACGACCTCTGGCACGCGGGCCAAATGCGGCCCACCAAGATGTTACATCTGGCCCGCGAACGGTATTCAGGTAGGAATGTATATGTACACTCAACACAATAAATACTTGACTATATTTCCTGTCTAAAAATAGGGGAAATCGTGATCCGCACATGTTATCACCAACTATTATGCCCCAAATTGTCAAATACAAGAAAGGTTGTTAGTTTCTGCCAAAAAATTTCAAAGGCAAAAAAAAATTGCTAATTACAGCCGAGAAATTTCCAAAGACAATGTCGTTAATATTGCAGCCAAATGTGATACTTCGATTCACATAATTATAATTGCGATGCACTATGTGTAATCTTTGACGTATTAATAAATTCTGGTTTCGCCGGAAATGCCCGGGTCTTCCCAAAGCCTCCTAGTATCTAGCTAGGGGAGCCACACTCGTATCCGGCCTGGCCAAGTACGTGCCAAGGCTGGGCATGGGTGAGTACTATGGCCACTCCACCAATTACAATGATCGTCAAATATTGGAGTCTGGGAGGAATCGGAAGGTTGGTTGAACAAAACGATCAGTACCTTCCAGCTTCCAATCTAAGTCAAAGGTGCCGCCTTCCTTTCCGATCAGTCTGGCCATACATTGGTCGAAGAAAGAAAACAGTTACAACACGTTGGCGTATTAAATTGATCAGAAAGCAAATTTTCGCCAAGGAACATTGAGCTAGGCTGGCAAGCTTATGCCACTGGTGCTTCATTGCAACTTGCAACGGGCAGGCAAACATTGGAAATAAATATTTGCGAATGACTATTGTGCAGGTTCGACACGAGTATGGACCCTAGCTATAGGGCAGTGGTTTTAAAACTTTTGCATCGATTTTTTGAATCTTCAGTGGTTCTAAAACTTTTGCCCCTCGACTCCCTTGTCATGATACATTTATCCGAAGCTCGTGATTGTGAGCTGTCTTTATAACGGACTTGCACTGTATAGTTAAGAAAACATTGAAACTACTTTTAGACTCTAGTATATAGTTTCCCAAACTTTCCGGCCCGTCGCCCCCTTCTTGATAAAATTTTTCTTCTCATCGCCCCCAAGCCAACGGATAAGATCCTATACTCAACTCAAAGCTTCTACCGCCCCCCGAACCTATTGGAAACTTTGGGAAACACTGCTCTAGTAGACTTTTCCCATTAAAACCAGGGCCATCTTAAATCGCCGACCCAGGGCCTCAATGTCAATTGCAGACCTGCATGATGAGATCCATTGATTCGCTCTCGTGTAACGTCCTCTACCGACAAAAAATTAAACTAATTTTCTTTTTTTTCTTTACTGGAGAAAAAAAAAATCCTTCTTCATGTGTGAGGATCATTTTTTCACAAATCGCAATCAAATATACTAATTTCTTTGATTTTTATAAATTTTTTAAACTATTTACGAATTTATGGGACACACTTTCTTAGCCAGTGTACAAAGTCTCGACGGATGTAGCTGTACATCATAATCACAGGGTTGTCAATACATATTGGCAAGTAATATACGCACCAAATGCGTAAAAAAAAATACACATTCTAATGACCATTTGAAACGTCACATTAGATCTCAATTCCTATATATAGAAATTTCTATACCCACTAAAAAAATATAGTACAACCATATACACATTCACATAAAAATATGTACTTGCATTCTTAAATAATCCGGGAATTCCGTCCACAAAAGAAAAACGGAATATAATGCATACATACACATATTTATATACAAGTTCCCTTGACGCAACTTCTGACATCCATTTTTGAGTTCCAAGTATTTTCATACCAAGAAGAAGATGGATTTACATACGATATCAAAGAATAAGAGCCATCATTTCGAAAGCATATATATATATATATATATATATATATATATATATATATATATATATATATATATATATATATAGTGAATGTACTCGAAAACGAATATGTAATAGTATATACATGTATATGTAGAAAACCAGACTTTCCAAAAACCGCCATTTCTTAAATAAAAAAAAAACTTGGAAATGTCTAGAAATTGGAATTTTCAGACAGCCTTCAAGAAATTCAGATTTCTATTACTGAAAACTTTTCATTTCTAAAAATGGAGGGGGAAAAAAAAAAGTGTAAATTTTTTTTTTTTATCATGTGAAAAATAGATATTTTAACATTTTTCTATTTTTATCCTAAAAAAAAAAATTATGACATGCCTAGGGAAAATCTTTCCTTTTTTTTCCCCTTCTTTTACAAATATGAAATAGGCGGTCGGAAAGGAAAAGCTAATAGAATATAAACTTGAGAAAACCACGAGAAAAGTAGGAAAATAAAAAATAATATCCGGAATATATTCCAGGATAAGGAAAAATGATGTCCTCGGTCTATGACAAGCATTCGATGTCTTGCCATTACAACGATGATAAAGAGGTTGGAATTTTTTCCCCCTCCGTGACCCTCCTACGGGATCTGTAACCCCTTCATGAACCCTGCAGGTCAAAACCATTCATTGTGGCTGTAGTGAATATCGGATTTATTGCTGAGGAGCTTAAAATGTTTATGACAAGATAATGGGAATTATATATAGTAATTTTCCAAGGAGAAAATTAATAATTGATTCAAAATTTTCCTTTACTATAAAAAATATAATTAAGTGTATTTTAATTATTAATTTATTACTTATTTACCTATAAAACTTATAGTTAATATAAAATACAATAAATATAAAATTTTTATTATTTAAAATTTTTTCTTTATGTTAAAGAAATAATGTAAATTTTATAATTTATATGAAATCGATAATTAATCGTTTAAGAAGCAATTAGAAATCACTAAATACCCCTTTCAAAATGAAATATTTTTTTTCAATTAAATAGGTTTTCTTTCGATTTTCCCCAGGTGCAAACTAAGGGGTATAGGGAAAAGTTTTCCATTAAAAACTATACAAAATATTTGGGCTTGTCAACTAAGAGGCTTTTATTGAGACGAGATATCTAGTCATTGCAGCTTAAAGGGTTAACAAAGTTTTCCGTCATATAAAAGAAATACTAAATTTAAAGTTTATAATTGATATAAAAGAAATCGAAAATTTAAAATTTATATTTGATATTACAGAAATAATGAATTTAAAATTTATATAATTGATATAAAAGAATAAATATAACTTTTTTTTATAATTCAACATTTTCTTTTTGTATAAATTAAATAATAGATATAAAATTTATAATTAATGTGAAATTTTGCTTTATATAAAATCAATATAAAATATGAAATTCATAATTAATAGTATTTTTATATGTGAAAGTAATTTTTTTTTCTATGAAAACAAGAATTTTATTTCTCATAATATTATAGGTTTTTTATACATTGACGATGTAATAAGTTTCAATTACAACAACTTTGACAAAATTAGTCAACAAGTATATATCCTAACACATTAAATCTACAAAAAACTAATCACGATTGTAACCAAGCTGATTTCCTAGGCTCAAAATTAAACACTGCTAACAATATGGTCTTAACAGGTATCCACGTCGAAAGAAACGACTTTAATTTCACCGTCAATTTTCTAACTAATCACAATTCTAAAATATCAGCAGAAAGGTTTTCAATAATATCATATTTTCTCAACTATCTCGCATCAAACATATTTGTAATAATGCTAACAATTTTTCGAATGCATTAATTAATCTTGAAAAAATCTTGACAGGCAACAATTTTCCCCATAGACCTTGCACTTACTTGCTTCCTCCTCACATCAATAACTGTTAACTTCAGATTGACCGCCAACCAGTGCCGTCATAACCCATGGGGTCTCAAAAGAGGGGGGGGGGGGAGGCTCACAAAAACGAGAACCGGTTGAAATTTTCGAAAATTGACCAGGCATTGTCTCAGAAAAATCACTTGGCCCGGGGGCCATGATGTCCGTAAGACGGCCCCGCCAACCCTACACACTAGGATTATTTACATGGTATGTACTTTAACCTTCTGCATCTACATTTATAACAATTTAGATAGATATGATTGCATTCTTTGCTTGCAATATTTGTCTGGACAACATTTTTTTGGTTTTAAATATTCTATATTACTTTGATTTTTTTTCCATAATCATTTATTTCATTGATACAGTAGCAGAACGTCGGGGGTTCGAGCTCTTTTATTTATGCCTTTGAGGCTAAAAGTGCTCTCCAATGCCGGGGTGTTCCCCACTGATGGAAGCCCTAGACATTGGTTTTGATTAATTTCAAAATTTCCATATACTTCTTTTAAATTCCATATCTCCTCATCAATTTTTTTTTCAATTTTTCATATATTACCATAATTTTTGATATTAACAATGAATGATTTACACAATGTTTATACACCACACTACATATTTCAGCTGCCTATCGCGCTAGTATTGATGAGTTTCGACAAAAAAATTAATTAATCTTGCAACATTTTGTACATTTTTCTATATTTAATTAAGTGATTAATGACTTAGTAGTAATTGATTGATGACTTAGTATATAGACTTTGAGAGAATGGGATTCATTTTCTTTTTTTCAAAGTCTTGAGCACCTTTCATATCCAGTATCAAAATAATAGCTGTTGAGAAGTTGGTGCTCTGAAAGAGTTCCAATCGTTTCTGAGTCATTAGAATTGTCTATACCATAAGGTCGTCAACCTTAATCGAGTCGTACAAATACAAATACAACGCCACAACAGGCAAAATGCCCAACGAGGTGGCTGATAAAAAGATGCCCATAAAACTGTTTATGCCCAGTAAAAAAAAAAAGTACCTAGTTCGCAACTCAGACACATTCTTAAAATAAAACCTGCATAGTTTGAGCTCCGGATTGAAAATTAATGGGATAAGATGGTTATATTGGAGTGCCAATCGCAAACTCGCGAGCTCTCTTGCGTGCTCAAGAGCACCAAGTGGAAGATGCTAATTCTAAGAGAAGAAAAAACTCATTAGTTCTGTTTTTTTAAATAAAATTATGAATTATTCAAACTATATAATCTATAAATAAGGTAAAATCTATGGATGACCAAGTAGAAAAAAATGATGCAGTAGGGACTGATTGATGATTTTTAGTATTTGAAGTATCTAGGAAAACCGTTGGGACTGTTATCAGCTTGTTATGGTAATGAAGACAAACATGTTTCATTCGACACTTTCCGAGCACCCTTACGGCCAATAACAAAGGGGCCATGAATGTAAACGAATTTATATAATTTTCTTCCAAAATTTATGCTTCTTTTTTAAAACATATCCTTCGAACGTAAGTTCTCGTGAATCCCGGGCTATCTTTTGCACAAACCCCTGAAACATGTGGAAAATATTCCATAATATACATTTATAAGCCAGACATATTTATTGATTTCCGAGTATGTATATCGATTGACAGAGAGCGGCTTACATTGACTATTACGTGGTTGACTAATATTGATTTCCTATGTATCCTTTTTGATTTATTGTGCATCTAGTGATTTTTTTTATGGCTCGAAATTTTTGGCCACTCTGATGGATGAGCTTTGTATATAAGTTATAAATACATAGACTATTATACAGTATTTATGTGAGAGAGAGGGAGAGACCCAGATCATGGCTCGCTGCTCTGCTCAACGAAGAGATTGTAGCATTGTAGCAGGTGGCCATGCTAGGAAGAGATCTAAGTCTAGGATATTTAATAAATTAATTGGATTAAACCTGGAATCTTTTTGCCTTTCAGACATTACTTTTTTACTTATGTATGAATAACGTGAAAATTCAGATGTTTGCCATTTTCACTTCAAAATGTGGAAGACAAATGCATCAGTAGAACAAAAACTCATATAATCTTGACAGCATTAACACGTAAAGGGCCACTCATACGCTGAGAACAAATCTTAATGTACGCAATCTTTGCGCACTTCCAACCACATCGTTAGAAATTCCTCAGAGGATTGCTTACGTGGTGCATGTACGGTTTGGAATTGATGGCAGTATTTTTCTTTTCCCTTGGGGGAATCCATGATGTCGAACCATCGGATGCCATAAGAATAAATTTGCCAGGAAATGGTAGAGAGACAGAAAAGAAATTGCATCGTGAAATAATTTTTTTATGTATATATACAGGATGTCCCATAAATTCACAAATACTTTAAAAATTCGTAAAAACTGAAGGAATTCTTATATTTGAATGCGGTTGGGGAAAAAGTTATTCTCACGAAAGGGGATTTATTTTTAGTGATAGAAGAAAAATTTAGTTAAAATTTTCATCGATAGGCGGCGCTACATGAAAGCAAATAACTGGAAATATGCAAATCAGTCCTATAAAATGCACTTATTTCTGAATTTTCCTGTTGCTGGCGGAAACATAGTGTTGCCGTTGTGACATTGGTGGGCAAAGCACTATTGGTGAAGTTGGTTTACCTCAACCAGGAATTGTCGGTGGAAGCTTTACGAACGTTTTGTTTGCAGAAGAGTTTCTCTGACCCTCCATCGACAAAGATTTGAACTAATTTTGTTTTCTGTACCGAAAAAAATCCTCTTCGTAAGAAAACTTCGTAAACCGCATTACAATGTAACAATTCTTTCAAATTTTTATGAAGTTTCTCAAACTACAGAATATTTATGACTTTATGACTATGCATTTTACCTAGAGATCCCGATTTCCCGTAATTTTCTAAAAAAAGGTAAGCACAGGTTTATCGTATTGTATATGTTTACACTTTTCTTTTAGGAAAGTTTTCGCGGACCGCATTTAGCTCGGGGGTGAGGGGGCGAAAATTGTGCACCTCCTGGTATATACACTGCATAACTTTTTTTTCTACAATAGAAAATACAATTCTGTAATTTTCAATATTCCGGATAGATCTTCTTATAGTATTTGTAAATAACTAACCAAAAAATAGATAAAGCCAAAAACACCGCTAAAATCCCGGATGCTCTTACAATGTACACTTAAAAAAAAATAAAAGGGGTCCCGTAAATTACCATCTACGCCACTGACAGACAGAAAGAGACAAATAACAAAATATATTCATGCAACTTCGACGGAAAAAAAAAAATGCATACAACAAGAAAAAAAGAGAGAAAAAAAAAATCGGAAATCGGGGATGCCATAACAATAAATTTACCAGGAAAAGGTAGAAAGAGAGAAAAAAATTGCATCGTGGAACAATTTTTTATCTATATATATACGTATATATCCGTTGTGAAGAAGAAGATCCGGATGATTTCAAACCATAAATTACGACATCGAAAGACCTCGCGAATGCATGGATATTCTAAAAGGCAGATGCCCCCCTTCAGGGTATAACGGGAGGCGCTAAAAAAATGAATAAATAAAATGAAAAAGAAATTCCTATAAATTTTACTTTCTAAATCACTCTGGAGGAAATATCCTCTCGTCCCAGGACTATATATATATATTTTTTTTTTCACTTTCTTTTGCTAAAGCGTAATCGGAATTTCAAATTTAGTGTTTTCGTTGTGGATATGCGGCTAAAATAAAATAATACATAAACATATGCGTATAGTATTATGTCTTACGTATATGTGTGTGTGTGTGTATATATACGGCGAATGAACCACTATGAAGTTCGATTTCTAAAGTTTCGAAGTAAATACGTGCGTCAATAATTTATGGTTTTATATAAATGTATGTGAGTTTGGTATTTTTGTTATAGGGAAAACATTTCCCCAGTACTTTCGGGACAATACGCTTCCGAAATGGGATATTGTTTTGTGTAATAACAACAGCACACAACAAAAGAAAAACGCGATATTGATTCTAAGATGAAAGGAGAAAGTGTTTGTGAAAGTGAAATGGCGCGTTATGTGTTTGTTTTTTTTTGCCTGTTTCTGCTATTAAAGTTCTTACAAAAAAGTTCTTTCAATTTATTTTTTCTACAAATACTTTCCCCAAAGAAACAGTTTTTTTAGAATAGTTTCTGTTAATATAGTTACGCATTGCACAAAGGTGTTGGTTGTAAACGTAAATAAGTAGGATTTACGCTTTTTCATTAATTTGAACAGTAAATAAGCAAAATTAAACAATTTTTCGTAAAATTTGATAATAGTCGTACTATTTGAATTTTTTTCATAAATTTTAGCAGTAAGCATGATTTACATATTTTCCTAAAATTTGAACAGTAAATTAGCAATATTTAACAATTTTTCATAAAGTTAAGCAGTAAGTATAATTTATGATTTTTCAAAAATGCTACCAATAAATTAGCAAAATTCAATAATAACAGTAAATAAGCAAAACTAAGCAATTTTTCATAAATTTTATTCGTGAATATAATTAACGATTTTTTATAAAATTTGATTACAGTATTTGCAATTTTTCATAAATTTTAGCATCAAGTATAAATGAAGATTTTTTATGAATATGAGTAGTAAATTTAATTTTAATTTTTTCGTAAATATTAGTTAATTTTTTTCATAATAATTTTTATTAGGAAAACATTTCCCCCCAATACTTTCAGAATAATACGTTTCCGAAATGGGATATTGTTTTGTTTAATAACAACACAAAGCAAAACACGATATTGATTCTAAGATGAAAGAAGAAAGTGCTAATGAAAGGGAGCAGTGAAGTGAGCAGTATATATATAAGTTAAAAAAATTTAGCAATTTTTCATGATTGACCAGTAGATACGAAAAATTATTGAATTTCGCTGAAATTTTATTAGTGAGTATAATCTATGATTTTTCATAATGTTGAGCAGTTAATACGCAAAATTTAGCAGTTTTTCATAAATTTTAGCAATAAGCAAAAAATAAAATTTTCATGAGTGTGTAGTAAGTACAATTAAATTTAAGCAAGTTAAATTTTTTCTTGAATTTTAATTTTTTTCATAAATATTTTTATTAGTGAGTAACACAATTCACGAATCTCAGCATTTACTGAGCAGTAAATAGTAAATAAGCAAATTTTAACAATTTTTCATAAATTTTATCAGTGCTTATATTTGAGCAGGTAATTAATGCTATAGAATAGAGTATATATGAGTGTTTTGCACTACCTCGATTTCTACGCAATTTTTAAAGATTTAAGTCACATGCTTTTTTAATTCCAGATTTGATTTCAATCGCATATTCTTGGTTCAGATTTGCTTTTTTTTTGATTTAAATGATATTAAATATTCAAGTCAAATTTTGTTCAAAGACAAATTCAATATTTAAAACAGTACTTCAATTTCAGCATACATGGATTTACATTCAAATGAAATTTCAGTTCTCTTTCCCCCACCAACTTAAATTAGATAAATATTTTTATGTCCCTTTTAAAATCGTGAGATTATGTTATCAAAAAGTTTTAAAATTAAAACGGAAAAAGAAACGACATATAACATTAATGTTATTTTGAGTTATCCAATTTTGAAAATTCAGTATTAAAAATACTTTTAGATAATTTCTTCTTCATTTCGCATGAATTTAAAAAGATTTCAAGAAATCCAATTAAAATCGCTAAAAGATTTCAGTGTATCTCAAAATATAATTAAGTTCATTTACAAAATCTAGTTCGTTCGAAAAAAAAAACCCATAATTGAATGATAATTATCTAGATATGTTTCAAAATGTCCAGCAGATATAATCTTCACAAAAATCCACAAAAATATTTATATCTAAAGGCACCGAATAATAAATTATGTTCGATGCTGCTCGTGGTTTCGGGTAATTAAATTTTTCCAAATGATCAAATCTAATTTCATAATTTTTAAGTAATTATTCATAAAAATGACTCTTGTAAATCAGGGATTTTAAGAATTAAATTAAGAGATAAGTAAAAGAAAATTCAAAGTTTTTCATCATGTAATTTAGTAAATTGAGTTTCCCAAGTTTTATGTGTTCAATGGGAAAATATTTCTAAATTACAGAAGATTTCTGTAATTCAGATTTATCAAATGAATTCAAATTAATAAAATCCAATTTGATGCCACAAATTATTCTTTTGAATAGCAAAAGTAATATAATTGAATGAAACAAAATTAAAACAAATGATATTTCAATAAATGAAATAATTCATAACTAAAATTAGTTATTAAAATAATTTACTAAATTTATTTGATTACTATTAATATTACAAAATAACAAATGAAAAAGAAAAAACAAAATTCTTTTGATTTCAATATAATTTTTTTTGTGTCTATAAAATGTCTATCACAATCGCGTTTTAGTACGTGCAGTGGTAGTTTCCATGAAGTGGTCCGAGGACCGTTCACCTCTCTGACTCCATCGGTTTATGACCAAGGGGTTCCTTGGTAACGTCACAATTGTCAGGGTCGTAAATAGGATTTTCGGGGGGGGGGGCGCAAACGTGATTTTTATCACCACCCGGCTGCAATATTTGAGGATTTTATAACTGTTCTTTCCTAAAATCTTCCGCCTCCTGAAGTTTGCTGCCCGGGGCAGTTGCCCCCTTCGCCCCCCCCCCCATCTATTTCCAGCGCTGCCCTTGGAAACAAAAATAAAAATGACTTCATAAGGAGGGTGACTTGATAACAAGGGTGACTCAATAAGTAACAAGATACAAGAACAACCTGCTATTTATGCTAGCAGGACAGGGACTTTCAAAAACTGATTTTATAAGTAAGGTGACGTTGAAAGCGATATATGTTATATACTGAAAAGTCTTAGTGTATTTATTTTTAATTTTCTTCAAAATCCCTCTTTTTTCCAGTTTTCATATTTTTACTTTTTTGTAAGGAACACGAATGAACACATCTTCGTGAAAATACCAGCCGAGGCTCTCAATTTAATATGTCTCTTTTTAAGTCTAAACGCACAAGATATTTTATGTGACGTTTTTATGGGTTGAAGCGTAATTTTTGCTGGTTACAGCCCCGGAAAAATATATTTATTTTATTTTTTATTTTTATTATTATTTCCGTCTAACGGCTTTATGTGTGCATCTTCCTCTCTCTCTCTATGTGACCGCCATTTTAGGACTTTTTTTTATTTAATTTGCTTTTCATTCCCTTTGCCAGTGGCAATTTTCGTTATGGCAACGGCAGCAACTTCAGCTTTTTGAGCTCATGCAAATAGAAGTGTAAATATACATATTTGAAGAACTGAGATTTTTCGTGGGAATTGGAAATCGAGCATTTGAAGGAGAAAATGGGGAGGGGTACGTGAGAGATACTATTAAGATGATATGTATAACGGTATTCCAACAATGCAGTATAGTCCAGACTCTCCGGCCGAATGTGGCGGAAGGGCGATCCGGATAACAGACATTCCGGATAGGCCGGAGTTCTATAAATGATCACTTCCTAACCCCCCTCCCCCCATACCATTAAAAACACCATTTTAATACCAAAAAACGCTCCTATTCATATTTTGCGACCTCTTGGTACAGGTCAGTACTTTATACATAAATGCTTACATAATATAAATGTTTGTTTTGTAATGCACTGCACGTTTTAAATTTTTTTTTTACAGAAAAAGGAAGTCCAAGAATATAAATAGTGTTACGAAAATTATGTGAATAGTTCTTATTCATCATTTATTGGTATTTTAAATAGTCATTATCTTACGTAAAAATGAAAATTAACGCATTTCTATGTAAATATCGTGAAATGGGTAACAAAGTTGGCGAAGTTTGGCGACAGCTCCGATGATTTGGCGACGTCATGGTGCCAAGTGACTAGGCCGGATAGTCGAGATTCTACTGTATTTGAGTTTCAATTTTGATTTATCAGTTGTAGAGGATTTTCCTAATCTCGAACAGTGATTTGATTTTCATCACGTTACTAGAAATACAGTCGACTACGCTTGAACGGATATCAACAGTTCCAGCGTATAATATCCGATTGAGCGGGGAACGATTCAATTGCCGCTTCACACAGTTAGTTTATAAAATATCCTGTATAGTTTGCAATGTCTTAAACATCAGATTGTTCCTTTGCTGCCATCAGTGTAACCATCCCCTTTGAAGCAGAAAAATTTTCAGTTTTCAAAATCTGGTGACTTCCTGTGCTTTTTTGTCTAATCACGGTATCATTGATTAATTCATTTTTGGCTTTTCCAGCGTGGAGCTATTGCAATAAAAATTTTGACACCGTCGAAATTATATTTTTTTCCCTTCCGTTTTATGTTACAGCTTCCGCTTTTTTTTACCAGTCTTCAATTTCATCACGATTCTTCTTAATGCACTTTGAGTTTGAGAAATTTCATAATTTTTTTCAATTTCAGTTTGATTTTTTTTATTGCATTCAAAACATTTGATTTCTTGCACAATCTTTTCTTTTCGCGTTCGTTTTTCTAATTTCAAGATATCTGCACGAAAGCCATGGGTTTCATTGAAATTTTTTTGAAGTTTTTACTTCCATCGAAAAGTTGACGCGTTCTATATTGGCTCGACAGATAACAAATTAAATAAAAAATAAATGAATATACTAAAAAGACATTTTAGCCACTTTGAGACTCCAAGGAAAGGTATTCTGGTGTGTGCACCGATTCGTTAGAAATTCCGCTGAGGAATGTGTATGGTTAAGTAGTAGTTGTATCAAAAGCTATGAAAGAGAGTTGTTAATGGTGTTGCAATGAAAGCATTTATATTGCAAAAATCGGTGAGATCCGAAATCACGGTTGTCACAAATTTATCTCAAGTATACTGGTACTGTACTTTAGCTTCATAAAGGAAATCTTCAGAAAATTCATGAATTTAATCTCTTCAATTACAAGCGATTTTCAAGAAATTCGGATGATCTAGGTTTGACGAATCGGCAATAAATATGGTAACTTTTTCCTAACCTAACCACATGTTAGAAAAAGGAAGGAAATAAGTAGAAAAGTAGGGAAAAAAACAAATGAAAAGAAAGCAGTATAATAGATACTACACCCTGTCTCGTATTTGTAATAATGACAGATAAGAGAGTATAAGGTACGAAGTGGATTATATTTCACTCTTATGCATATGTATAAAGTAGAAGGATACATTACAGAGGTAAAAATAACTTCTTTTCATAGGGTTGCAAGAAAGTTTCGCGGTGATGAGAGAGGAAAGAAAACAGAGAGACTTGTTTGAATTTATTCCACTGGCGTTCGGACGCAATATTACGTCCATGATCGTAAAGTGGTTAATGAATTGGTATTTAAACTATTCAAGTTCTAATTGACTTGCTACAGTTCAAAGATAATGATGAATTTCAAAATTGTTTTATCCTATTTCATGTAGATTATTAAAAACACAACTACATATCCATTTGAAAATTTATGATTCAAGTATTTATTCAGTATTGAGACAGTAACCAATATACAGCCGACGCAACTTATTATAATCATGGATAATGTTATCACTTGTGTATTGTTATCACTTTGGAGTTGCTTTTGCAATGGCGTACCTGCAGTGAAGGCAAATGTATGACGAAAACAAAAATGCTTTCCTTTAGTTCCTGATCAGTTTCTTTCAGTGTTATCCAGATTCAAATTTATTTTCCCGAAAGATTTCCTTCAGATTATTTATTATATTATTAAAAAAAAAGATTCAGAGAATGGAGTGAAAAAAAAAAAGAAAACGATTGAACATTTCGCAACCAATTATGTGGGAATGAAAAACAGTTGTCCCATTTTACCAATCAGGTTTACTATACATCCCGTTCGAATGGGATGTATGGTCACCGCACTTCAAACGGGACTTTTCGGATATAGTTGTCGTCGATTATTGTTATCAGAAACCTCAAGTCCCGATGTGATCACATTGAGCGGCAGTATTTCAAAAGGAAAATATAGGCAACTTTTTCGTACCAGAAAAAAGTAAAAGAAACGTAACTTTATACCAAGCCGAACTCTTAAGAAAAGCTATATTTTCTTTCCCGCGTAAGTAAAAACCTTACACTGAAAAAGGAAAATCCGTGAAAATAAAATTGGATCGAACTTTGGATTAGGAACCAAATAGAGGCTGATACGTGAAACCAACTATTTCACGCCAAACTGGATGGAGGAAGAAAAGGAAAAACCTTTTTTAAACCTGTTGAATTGCGTGGAGAAGAAACCGAGCCTTTTTCTCTTAAGAACTTTCAGTATTTTATTTTCTTATATGTGACACTTCGGTTACTTATTTCGGGGGAAAAAAATCGTTTATCTTTGTCTAGAAATTTCTCAAATTTCTTGCTTATTATTACATACGAAAGGCGTCTTCAATCTGTTGCCTGCTCACGAGCACCGCGTTGTTAGCTGAAGTATCAGGGGGGGAGTGCTCGAATTCGTATTCGCGGGATATTGATTCATCCAGAGAGAGGATCTCATTAGAAAATTAGCATCGTGTGCTTGATTTAAAGGATTTGAGTTGGAGCATTATGTTTCACAGTTGCTCTTCCGATGTTGGGTGTAGACTCGACCTTTTGTTGAACCTGTGTTTTTTAACATTTGGTTCCTATTCGGAACCTATTTTCTTTCCGTTCCCCCCTCCTGCCCTCAACAGTTCGTCACCAGTGAGTGAGTGACAGAGTGATTGAGCAAGTGAATGAATGGAATATAATTGGAATGGAATAAAATGATCTGTCCTGGGCTGTAGCCCGTTCCTCCCCCGGCTCAGTATATACGCCTGTATCCACGTGACTCTTTTGGTCGCTCGCTGACCTGGTCCTTCGCTCTCTAGGTCGGTCACATTTTTGGTCACTCACATGCCTGCACATTGTTTCGGTCATTCATGCTTGCGCAGCTCTAGTTCATGGGTTTTGGTCGCTCTCTGACGTGGTTCTTCGCTCTCTGTGTCCTTGTTTTTGTCACTCACTGACGCATGGGTCCACCCGGCACGGCCTGGGTATCTCAAGTGCAAAGGGGTCTTATGAAAATGTGATCTCATTCAAATTATCGGTAAATTATGTAAATTGGTAGGTAGGTAGGCATTTTTAACCAGGCGGAGGACCTCAAAAAATCATTCTTCTCGGGGACACGGATTCTCCTCAGTGAGCAAGATGGACCTGCTCACTGATCTGGTCTTTCACTCTCTACGTCACTGGTTTGGTCACTCACTGACCTAGTCCTTCACTCTTTATGTCACACTCTTTTATTCACTCATCGATCTGGTCTCTTGCTGTCCGGTCCATGTCACTCTTTTGTTCACTCACATGCTTGTAAATTCTATAGTCGCTCTTTTATTTACTCACTGACCTAGTCCTCTGCTCTTTTGGAAGAAGCGGATTTACCCCATGCGGGGGCCACACAAATTTTACCGCGCTTTTGCCATTCGACTGATTTTCTTGAACATTCATTTCGCTAATTCGTCGCCCCGTTCAATGACCCGCTATAAATACGCTTCTGGGTGAACATGAGTAGGATTCTAGTGCGGGAAAGTCATTGTTTGGGTATTTAAAGAAGGAATAAACTCTGTATTCTAATATATCTTATATCCTTTAAATTACAGTATATCAAATGATGGGGTGTTGTGCTATTTGACTCATTTCATATTATGAGCATTGAAGTCTCTTGTAGTAATTCTTTTCTATTGGGATCTAATTCGTTATATATCAAAGATGCTCAACCTTTACAAGAGTGTGGGCCACTTCATTGGTTTGAAAATAAGCCACGGGCCATTTAAAAGATCTATAAATACACCGTTGGTCGCTTGAGTGATGTTGACTGGGCTTCGGATAACTCGAGTGATGTGGAATTATGCCTTGGATAACTTGGGTGATGCGAACTGTGTCTCGGATAACTTGGGTGATGCGGAACTATGCTGCGAGCCGTTTAAGTGTTCTGGAACTGTGCTGCGAGCCGTTTAAGTGTTCTGGAATTGTGTCACGGGCCATTTTAGTGATCTACAAATATACCTCTTGTGAAAATGTGGCGTTGGCCACTTAAGTGATGTGGAACTGTGCCGCGGATAACTTGGGTGATGTGAAACCGCAAACTTGGGTGATGCGGAACTGTTTTGCGGGCCAGCCAAGTGATGTTTAAATATGCCACGGGTTACTTTAGTGATTTGTGAATGTGCTTCTTGGTTCATTTTTAAAAACTAGGTATGAGGCAGAGGCCACCTCACATGACTCCGCGGGCCACATTTGTCCCAATATTCGTTGAGCATGTATGCCATATGCGTGTTCAGATATCGATTAGGGGTACTTCGAATTAAAATATAAATTCTAAAAATGGTGGAGAAACTTCTAATGGTGGTATCCCAAACTTACCCTTAAGCAAGAAACGTATAATGGGGATTTACCACAACAAGGGTTTCAAAACACTGTCGGTGGAGATAAGAGAGAACAAATGATTCAGAAAGATAGAGAGGATGACTCTTCCACCCGAAATGACAACAAAGATCTAAGCTCAATTAACCCTTGCTTAGGGGTGTCTAGATCTGGAGCCTAACGTGGCTGAAAAACAAAACTCCCCCCCCCCACAACAAGCTGTTAATTTTTATTACTGAGTGGTTCCGTTTGGGGAACTTTTATCATGCCCCGTTTTTCTTTTCTACTTCCTCTCATCCACCCGGAAATATATTAAGAACAAGGCACACAACAAGGAACACTAAAAGCTTCCACTCTTTCTCTCCTCTCTTTCTCTCGGAAGCTAATGGCACCAAGCCATCAACAAAAAAACAAAAAGCAAGGAGAAAGAGGCTGTATGGCAAGAGGCTATCTTAGATCCAAAGCTCGATGAGAACGGATGCTTCTGGATCAGTCCAAGCATCCAGGAACATAAAATACCACCTACAAGGGGGAAAAAAAATCGCCAAAAAAAAGTGGGAAAAAACGGGAACACGAACCATGGCCCCTCCGGTCTCCATCTACAACGAATTCTACGCACTATCGCCCTATCAGCTCTAGTGCCGGTGCTACTAAAAAAACATCATTGGAGGTTGTGTGTGTGAGGGAGGACCTTTTTCCCATCCTTACCATCTTACCTTTAACGACTTGGGTAGAAGGGAAGACGAAGAGGATCCTTGGCGTATTCTCCTTGTCTCCTTCTTAAGCACGACAAATGGGGGGACGATCTCGTCCATAGATCAAGGGACATAAGGCTTTAATCACTGTGTGAGGGGACGTTTTTTTGTATTCTTCTAGAAAAAGGTTGAATCTCCTTCTTTTACGGAAGATGCATCTACCTTGTCGTTTTTTTTTTGCTTTTGCAGAATTTTCCACGGCCTATAGGCAATGAATTCATTTCTCTTTTTTTCTCCGGATTTCTCTTCCCTTTGCATCTTCAGAGATTGCTCTAGGTAGGAGAGTAGAGAACGAAATGATCCGGAGGACTGAAAGTACCCGAGCAGCACGCGATACCGCGCTCTCCTTGTGTATTGTGTGTGTGTGTGTGTTGTGTGTATTAGGTCACGAACTCTCTACGGGCACGTCCACATTGAGACCGATGAGAAGGGCGTAGGTGGCTGAATTCAAAATGAGAATGGCGGCCTCCTTTCATTCTTTTTTTTTTTTTTTTTTGAGTTTTAGAAAGGAGAAAATTTTCATCCTGGGGGAAAAACTTGATGTTAGTAATGATCGAGAAAACGTGGAAGGTTCATCGACTTGCAGGGAAAATACTGTTTTTTTCCCCTTGGGTTCCTGGAGAAATGCATGAACCTCTACCCTTCTGGTATGAATAATGGAGGAGCCAAAACACCCTCTTCTTACAGGATAACGTATAATCGCTGGACAGAGATTTCTTGAAAATTTCATCGTCTGATACTAGCAGGAATACCTATAATCGCTGCCCGGGTTGTCTCTGTACTTTGAAGCATTTAAGAAGGGATGAATCCACTTTGTTGGAAACTGTTTTGTTTAGTGACTATTTCTACGCCCGGGTGCTAAGTGCGCGATCGCGCTTCGTCCCTAAATATTAGGGCCTCACAAAAACGGGATTAAAATACATTAATACTTTATATACGGCAGTGTGAAAAGTAAAATAAGAAGAAAGTGATAAGAAATTAAAATGAAAGTATAAATGTGTAATATGATAATAATAAATAGTTATCATGTGAATTTAATGTTAAATTAACATCAATGTTTTTGAAACAAGTTAGTTCAAAGCAAATTATCGCACCTGGTAGTACCGTCAGGATATAAAGGGGTTAAAATCTGAGTACGTTGACCATCAACGGTGCAACAATTTTCTGGTTATTCTAAAGGTGTAGTCCTTCTTGAGAAAAACGGTTAACTTGACCAAGTGGACAACTTAGCAAGTTTTACTGTACATTGATTGCAGGGTGTCAGAAGTACTTCGAACCTGTGACTGCTCGTCTTGAACATTATGTGGGATACTAGTATTTCTGAATCAATTCTGGGGTTACTCGAACCGGTACCACACATTACTGCTCGAGCACCCACAGCATTCCCGGCTTCGACGTCACTGTTTGTGTTCTTAATTTTGACTTTAACTGCTTGATAAACCTCTTGCACACCATTCTATCAGTTTGATATTTCTTTGCATTTGCTCGAATGTAACCGATGCGCTTATTGGTGGAATTTTTGAAGTTTTATAAACGATCTTTCATCAAACTTAGTGTCACTCCGGCCTTATGGACATAATCTACAGCCTTAGTCTTATTTACCAACACGCACACACAAATAGAATTAGCCCATTTACCTTTTTCATTTTGGGGCGGTAGAGTTTCGGAACACCCTGTATATATATATATATATATATTTAATGTGGCGGAGATTGACCAAAAATTGACCGGTTTAACACAGAATAATGGATGGAGGAAAGTAGGAATACAATTATATTATATACAATTATATACAATTATATACAATTATATATATATAAATTATGGAGATTATAAGATGTTTACGGAGATGCTGCGAATCAGCCGATTAGTTGATTAACGAGATACGTCTGCCTCTGCAATACTGTTTGACTGCGAAAGATGACCCGAGTCACGAGCACTGCTTATACCCAGCATCAAAGAAGAGCGGTCATACGTAAGCTTTGACGTATGCGTACACCAAGCCCAGCATAATTTGATTTCTTGAATGCAACTTGGATGAAGTATCAACCAAAGGACCTGTCTCTACACTTGTGTTAAGAAATCAGGAACGAAAATCGAGCGTAGAGCTCGCGAGCAACAGGTTAAACAGCGGCGCATGCTATCAGGTTTCAACGATACCGCTACTTAAGTATTCGAATTTATACAGATTACAAAGAATGTATTGAAATGATGTCTTAAAAAAATAATAAATTAATTCGAGCATAAGAGAATGTAATCAAAGCAGCCGAAAATAAATCGAATAACACTTCCGGGAAGCATCCGTATATCCTGTGGATCGATGAATATTTGTCTTTTCAAAGTATCCATCAATCCGTAACATTCACGGAAATGAAATTAATGGAAAATTTATATGAAAAATATAAATGAATAAAACCGCTCATTGTGTTCATCTTCAAATACGAAACACGCACAATGGTGGAAACCCGCAATTTTCATTTTCCCCATGAAATAATTCATTCATTTTCACAGTGAATGAATAAAAATTGTTAACGATATTAATTTTTTATTTTAGGGGGAAAATATCCAGATAGTAAATTAGAATTCCATTATTAAATAGGATATTAATTCTACCGGAAAGATATGATATTTCTAAATAACATAAAATTGAACACAAAAAATTGACGAAAATTCAAATTTTTCATTAGGGAAAAAATATTTGATGCATCCAAAAATTAAAATCAATTATTAAGCTTTTTTTTTCGCAGTTAATCACGAATCATTGTTGCCCGACGATTTTTTGCCCATTTCGCCCCAGCTCTGGCGTACTTTTGAAATAGCCTATCGTTTAATCCGGCTCCTGTTTGGTATATTTACAAAATTTGGTGACGCGATCGGTCTAAAATTGTGGATAATTATAGCGAACATACACAACATTGAATTTTCTTTATGTTATGCCGAAAGGAATATTTGGAAAGCAAAGTGATTTGTCTCCTCCGGGAATCGAACAAGGATCTCCGTGCATACCGAGCAAGTGCACTAACCTGTACAACAGAGACACACTTTTAAATTCCTCATAACAAGGATTATTAGCGTGAAGTGCAGAGTGGAGACACATTGCAGCCTTAACTACTACTACTAAACCACCACATGTACCTCGTCCATATTCCTCTGCGGAACTTCTAACGAATTGGTACATGTTGGAATGTGCATGTCCGTGTTGTGAACCTAACGTGAAGCTCGTTTCTGTGTAATGCTTGTTATAGTGCTGCCATCTATCACATATTTTTCGAACTGTGAGTGAAGTGCAATGTTTTATGATTTTACCGTTGTAGGCCTGTTGCTCTCTGCGGCGAGACTTTTTAATGGGGAGATCGGCTTGCATTCGCACCTTGAAGTTGGGAACCGCAGGAAACAAACCGACCACCACTACGGCGAGGGTGGGGTTCGAACCGGGGTCCGTCACTACGACCGCTCGACCACCGCAGCGGCAGCCTCCCTCAACTACAGCAATTTTTGCCCCAGGTGGCGTATTGTATTAAGAGATGGTATTTTTTTCGAAACGAAATATGTATACTGAGAAACTGAATTCACTCGCGCTCCACTCAGTGCTTCACGCTAATAATGCGTGTTATAAGGAATGTGTGGAGAGAGAAGTGTGGCTATGTTGCATTGGTTAGCGCACTCTTTCCCGGTATCCAAATAGAAACTACAAATTACCTTTTCTTTCCAAATATTCGTTTCGGCATAACATCAAGAAAATTCAATTTCTCAGTCTATCGATAACAAAATTATTGTATGGCGATATCAAAGCAATTGGTGTGCAGTAAAGTAGTAGTTTTTTCTTTTTTGCTCCCAGGTTCTTGGAAAAATTGTTAGCCTCGTCCGTGATTCGTCCAGGGCAGGTAGCTGGACCTATGGTACAGTATGGTGGTCCCGTACTTACATTTCACACTGTATATTCGACCACTCCAACTAAATGAGTGTGGTCTGTTCCAAATCGCGTCACATTTTATGCATTCTTTCATGGTGTTGGACATTTTCTCTGTCAAGTAGTGCACTATGAGACAATTGGCTGGCTTTTCCAGTGTATTATTACATGACTTTCACATTGTGAGTTTCAATTCTATTCTTTCAGGAATACAAGAGATAAATTACCTACATTCGAAAAATAAATAGAAACAGAATTCGCTCAACCAATAAAAAAACAGCTCATATACGCGGGAATTCGAAGGGAACTTTTCAATGATTCTAAGAATGTATAAAAAGAAATAATAAAATTGTTATTATATTATTGTTTTTTATTTTATTCTGTGTGTGCCTGGTTGCCTTTCGGCGCAGTTTGCAGGCAATTTAAGAAAATAAATAAAAAGCGATATAAAGTTACGAGGCGAAAATGGCACGAGGGGCCATGAATAAAACTGCGCCTCATCCATCATTCCATATCGATCACTTTGTTCAAAGTCGATTATTTAGCGCAGCAGCAGCAGCAGCGGCGTATTTTTCCTACGTATTTTCATTTTGTTATTTCTTTTAACGTCAGTTGCGTAATCTAACTTCTCACTTTTGTGCGTGCTTTTTCATTTATTATTATTATTCAAGGGGAGTCATCATTTCATCATTTGCTTACATATTCACGTCTTATAGTGTCCTCTATCGGAAGTTTCTGAACTGGAACTGCTACTAAAGGTCATGGGTCGTTAAATTTGGTATTTTTCCTTTGATAGTTTGAACGAGGTGTTGAAAACTATGAAACCCCCCCCCCCCATCCCCTTACAGTTCCATACATTTCATGGACGCCTTACCAGCGTCTTGCGCGCGCGGATTACTTTTTGAAAACTTCTAGTATAGGTTAAATCGCGATTAGAAGTGATCAATGAGATAACGTTTTAATTACCCTTCTATATAAATATGCTATTATTTCATATGCAAACGTCATTCGATCTCTCGCTCACTCAAAAATACACGTGGTGATGAATGTTGTTTGTGGGTGAATGGCGACATTGAGATCAATATTGTTTGATTGTTTGTCAGTGAGTTATCCCTTATATGAAAATCGTTTGTCGATGAATCGCCCTATTGATGAATAATATTGACAGGTGAATTGCCCAATTGTGATGAATGATGTTTGTTGTTGAATCATCCGTTCCATGAATATTGTTTGTCAGTGGAAGTCCCTTCTCTCGACGAGCATTGTTTGTCGGGGATTAAATTTTCCCTTCGATGAATGTCTGTGGATGAATTGTCGCAGCGATGAATATTGTTTGTGGATGATATATCTATATCCCATCGTCCGGTGAATTGTCCATTCTATGAATATCGTTCGTAGGTGAATTATTCCACGAAGGAGAGAGAGAGAGAGAGAGAGAGAGATGAATATTGTTTGTCAGTGAAAGCCCCTGTGATGAGCATTGTTTGTTGGTGATTATAAATTTTCACTTCGATGAATATTTTTTGTGGATGAATTGGCGTAGCGATGGATATTGTTTGTTGATGATATATCCCATCGATGACGGTGAATTGCTCCTTTTGATGAATTTTCCCGTTGGGGGAATCGCAAGGCTATGAGTAGTTTTCGGAGAATTTTTCGTTAATCCTTTCGTATCCTTGAGTTCGGCCCTGACTGTTGATAGTTAACAGACTTGGATTGTTTAATTAGTCACAATATTGGGTATTACCTATAATTGAAGTTTGCGTGTTCTTAGTGAGTGACCCTATAAGTGATCAAGTTATTGAGTGAGTGAGCATATAAGTGATTAAGTGAGTTACCAACTGAAGACTGTATGAGTGAACCAATAAATGGGAGAACGAGCGATTGTGTGAGCCAGTGACCGTGTGAGAGATTGAGTGAGTCTGAAAATATATATAAGTGATATCAGTGAGTGGGTGTATGAGTATAGTGGGTGAGTGACAGTATGAATGACCGAGTGAATTAGGGGGAGTGACCGTATGAGTGACTCACTCGCTCATCCGCTCACTCACTTATTTGCTCCATCACTAAATCTGACTCACTTGATGAATCACTCACTGCCTCCCTCAACTGCTCACTCACTCATTATGTCCTTTTGTCGATGAATTTTCATTTCGGGGAATTACGTTCCGTTGGATTCTTGGCGATGAATTTTCCACGCACGAAAGCCTGTACGTAAAGGAGTTAAACGAAAACGGATGAATTTAACAAGAGCTAAACGTACAACTAATCTAAAAGAAAAACAGTAACTTTCCATTCATTTATTTCAGAGAACATCAATGTGAACGAAACCTTTATTGCAGAAAACTTAAAATAGGTGGATGTTTCTATTTTGTCCCATAGGAAAACCGAGATCCTATTATTATCGTATCTACCAAAAAATATTAATTTTCTATTTATGTTAGGACAGGGGCATACAACTAACCTTGAGAGATAGATGACTTTCCTCCGGAAAATATTATCCGTAATAGTTTACTACGGCAGTTAATAAACGTTTTTAATGATAAAAAACTCAAACACACCCAAAATATTATATAATAATCAATCTTCCATTTTTGTCGTACGGAAGTTAAAAAGAAAACATAAATATGAACTAAAAAGGGTTGTTTTTATTCTTTTATGTACAAATACGCTTTTTTTTATGAGAGCATACATGGGAGTGGACCGATGAGGCGGAATTAGCTTCAACATTGAATAAAAAAAAAAATGGCTGAATAGAGGAATTGGGCGGAGGCTTTATAACAATAGAAGAGGGGACGACGAGTCTGCTGTTGGAACTTTTGATATGGGTCTGGCTGGATCCAATGGCGGCGTCTAGGGCTCCCACGTACACAGGCAAAATACATAGGCACACATGGAATGGGGCACGGTACGAGACGCAAACGCGCGAACGGAGAAGGTGCCGCCACACAAACTTCTCTCTATTTTTCCTCCAACCCGACTCGCACAATGTCTGTCTGACTCACGATCTCTATGTCGGACGCCATATTTAATCGACCCGTTTGTTGGTGGAAGGTCCAAATGCGTCATAAAAGCCCGCCAAATAGACGCTCATATCTCACTCAACCACCCCTTTTGCTGGAAATGAATTTCGAAAAGGAGGAGAAAAACAAAAAATAGCGGACGTCTAGGAAAATGGTGGAGCTTGGCGGGAAAGGCTTGAAATTAAGACGGATGCGAGTAGACAAGATATTAATTATAATTACGCATCATTACTTTATACACGTTTACAATGCTGTGGAAAAACATTGTGAGAGCAATGGAAAGGCGCTTCGTTAATAATAATGAAATTCTCTTCAAGTTTTACGCTAACAAAGTATGTGTGATCAACAAGTTGTTACTGGAGTGACATTATATGCAACAGGCTGCTTAATGGAGATATATATTGAGTAGAGAAGGAAAGTTCTCAGGCAAAATGCCACAAATGCCTTTTTTTGCCAATTTTCAATTTTTTTTTTGTAAAAATGCTTTTTTTTTTTGAATTTTTCTTGCCGTAAATGCCTATTTCGATACTGTTATATGCTTATTTGTGAATTTTCGAGGTCTTATTTTGTAGAACTTGGATATTTTTAGCATTTAGAACATAAAAATAATTTAGGGATCTTCAATTTTCAACCCTCAGGACGAATTAATTAAGGGTTCTCGATCGATTGCTATCAAAATGGAAGGGTTTGAGTTTTCGTGTTCCCGCCGACAGGTCGATTGCCCTTCCTGATTTTCATCATTGTAGGTGATGAAAAGGGGGGGGGATTTCGAAACTTCTCAAACATTATTTAAGGTGATCATATGTAAAAATTATGTGTAATTAGAAATTGGATTTGTTGATGCGGTGTGCCAGAAAAGAGATGTTTGTTTTAGTGTCCTCTGTTGTTGATATAGAACACTAATTTTTAAATCGATGTATTTTATAAGAATACTTCTTTCTTAAGATAAGAATAATCTTTTTTTTTAAATTTGTATTGCAAGTTATTATTTTGATAAAATTTATTATAGTAAAGCTCAACCATAGCCAAATTTGGTGCAGTCAGATATCGGTTGATATCTTTTATCTTATTTTGTTATGGTGGACTGTATTACCCTTCGAAGCAGTTTAAGTTTCGGTTTTCTTGCGTGTCAAAATGAATTGGTTTTCTTTCTTAGCGTCATCTATCTTTGACGCTGAATATCATTTTCCAATTTCAGACATAAATTTTGATCTTATTTTTTTATTTTCGAACGTCTTTTTTTTTTATCAAAGAAATAAATTTTTTAACGATTTACAAAATATTTGATTATTTTTGTAAGTTTTTCCCACTAATAAAACTATCGGATGCAGTAAAATATCGGTTGAAACGATGTCTCTCCTGCCTTATATATATATATATATATATATACAATGAGTCATAATTGCTGTTATTAAAACCAACAAATCAGTAAGTGCGGCTATTATTTTAGCTAGTTTTCGGACCCTTAATAGTAGCTCTTAGATAATTTTTCTTTTTTAAATTAATTATAAATGCCATTTTTAAAAAAGGCCTATTTTAGGCATTTTGAGTGTCTTTTCGCCTGCTTATTTCGATAATCGATAATTGTCGATGCCCGAGCTTCTGAGCTCTAATACTAAGGGAAGGTATGCACTTTTCGTACAGAGCAATAATTTTCAATGCTATCTCGGTGACAACTATAATGTGTCTTAATTAATCCTAATGCTGCCTCTCGATATAACGACAATTCCCCCAGAACTGCATTTTTTCTTGGTTCACAGAGAATCGTTATATCGAGGTTTCCCTGTAATAGCATTACGCCTGATTAACGCGCTCATAGACGCGTAAAAATTTTTTCGTGCATCTGTAAATTAATATAGGATGCGTTAAGTAATTTAATTCAAATGCATTTTTGATCTCGTTTCATCATTGTATATATACGGTACGTCGCATATAGACAAGTCCTACAGTGGCAGGGTTTCTAACGCCTCCCACCCGTGTGAGCCTTTATCAGAGTCCCTACATCGATTTTATAGTAAAAGCAAGAGAATATATATAGTGCTATAAATTTAAAAATATAATAGTCGATCATATATCGAGCCTCTAGACTAGAGCAATGTTAGCCCTTTGTCCTCGTACCGGTCTATGTCTAGGCTTGATCCGGGAAAGCATTGTATTATTGATAATAATTTACTACACCCGTGAAAATAATATCCTCGCGCTCGGAGATTGCTTCTAGTATAAGTATATTTTTCTCGTATAGGATGAAATTGGACAATTGGGTGTTCGATCAATGTCAATCGTGGATGTCCATGGAACTGCTTTCGGTCATTGTGCTATCGCGCTTGATACTTCGATTGGACATGATTAATAAGGGTACTAGAGAGCTATTATACGATCTCTGTGTCGCGTCTAGGGGACGTGATTCTTCTTCGTCACTAAATGCATGCTCATCCGATTCTTTTTTTTCTATACATTAACGAGGACATATTAGCCGTGTGAGTGACAAGTCCGTCGAGTTGGGTAGAGAAATTCTGTAACTGATGTAGGATGACCAGTAAAATGATCTTTCTCAAATGAATCCATAGATTGTACATTGATTATACATAAAATTATTGAATTTTCATAAATATATCTAATTTCCCAAAACAAATGTAACTCCAACCTAAATACAGTTAAATTACCATATTTTACAAATTTTTCTATATGCGAGGGGGCTCAGAGAAATTGGTAAATCAGCGTCTAGTGAAAAAATTGTGAAAGGGAAATTATCTATATTGTAACTTGGGGTTACCTTGTACTCAAGAAAGTTAACATTTTTGTACATTTCTTACTAAAGGATAGCCTTAAAATCATTAATTATGCTGATAACCAAATTTTTACTACTTTCGTGATACTTTTCTAAGACTTATATAGTTTTTCAAATAAAAATTTTAATTTTATGTACATATAACAAATGATTAAATTTTGGGTTCAAGTAACCATCGTGTTTGGGTTACTTACTCAAGCTAATTTTCTATGAAATAAACAATTTAAATAGGTAGTGGGGTAAAGTAGGACCTAGAAGCTGAAAATAAAACCCTAGAAACATCTTTGTTGTAAGAATGTTTATGTAGTTTGACATTAAATTTGAAAATACATCATAAAGTCTGTAGTGTTGAATGAAATATTTTAGCACCCCCTTTATATCTTTCTAAGTAGTCCTAATAAGGATTAAAAAAAATGCATGAAATAGCTACTTTATACATACATTTTAACTGAAAACAACATCCATTTCATCAGTTTTGGTAGACTATTTTTATATCGCGCTTCTTCACTGGTAAAAACAACTGGATGTCCAAGTCTGTTTAATAAATCATTCTTCCATTTTCTTTTTGTAGATCTACATATTGTAAAGTGCGCTGATGCATGTCCCTGCCCCAAGGTGACGTCCTCAAAGAGTTAGGAAAAAATTACCACTGATTCTATCCATATAAAAATGCACAAAAATGTAAAAAAATCTGGCGGAATTATTATGGGTCACTCAAAAAAAAAGAAAAAAAAGTAAATATTAATATTTTGAACGCCAATAGAGGACAAGAATGAATTTAATCATTTTTTTAAATTTATTTTAATTAATTTTAATTTATCCCGCAACCGTAGAAGGACGGCATTTAAACAATAAATAAGCAGGTACAGCACAGAAGAAAAAAAAAAAGAGAAACAACTAGTTTGTAAAATAGAGAAGCTGGAGGAAAGAATGGGTAAAATATAGCTTTTATAGATATCGCCAAGAAGCGCGAGAGGCAATGAGTAGTCTATAGACTATTATCATTTTATAATTTTTTGGCTTCAATAATTGCATTCCACCGCTAATTTTTTTATTTTTAATGTATTTCTGGATGATATGAATTTACTTAATTTTTTAAGGGTGACACCTAGGGACCATTTTCTTGTGAGACATTTCTCCTGATCTTACAGCATTTGTACATTCTTCTAATTTGAAAATGTAAAATCCTCGTACCTTCTGCTACCAGAAGACATCTTGTAATTTCGGGGCATTTTTGGTTTCAAATCTGCAAATAAATGTACATGAACCGTGTAGCTAAACTCTTTTTGAAAGAAAATTGACAAAAAATGATAGTTATTTTTACGGTGAAATTTAAAAATGTGTAATCAAACATGTAGCTAGGGGTTACTTGAAACCCTTTTCTGGCTGTGATCCTAGTAACCCCCATTTTTTGTTTATCAGTACACTATTCATTACTTTTAAATTTTACTGTTTTCATTGGTTCCTGGTCTAGCTAAAACTATTGTACTTTACTTAAACACTGTATATGGAATGTAAATTTTTCTTTACCTTGCGTGTGACTGTAGTAAATAAAAAAAGTGATGGTGAAAAACAAAGTTATCAGGTCCCAAAAATTCATGCTTTTATTACCAAGCAACATAACCTGAACTAAGAAAAGGCGGGAAGAAGAGCGGTAACGCGTAGTTTAGTGACTCGGCACTAGCAAGTGATGCTGCTACCTGTTGAAGAGATATGGAATCACGAGTTCAAATCTATATTTGTGCATGACAGCAGAACCAGGAGTGATTAATTAAAAAAATTATTTTTGTTAAGGCCCCCAGTTTACGGTATATCGATTTGTAATTTTAGCAGTAGGGCAATTTTTTTGAACCAATCAGTCAAACAGGGAGGGAAAAACACTTGGCCACACACTTGGATGATAAAAGATATAACACTGTCCTAGACTTAGGCCATATAAAAATAGTTCTTTTACTATCAGCTATATAATTTTTTAACTGACATTTTACCATATTTTAATTCAATTTCAGAATAAACCATGGACCCCGAGAATCAATAATTTTCATTTCACTATGACATGTTGAAAAAGCGTCTATTTATCTACTATACATTATCTATAAGGTTCCAAGTCCTTGGCCATCTATAATAGGCAGAAATAATTGATATTAATCAAAATATACATTGATTACACCACTGGAAATTACTTTATAAATACACATAATCTTCAACATGGCGTTATCGAATCAATAATGATCGCGAGGTAAGGGATAACTCCTTAAGATGTTTTGATCCAAGTTCCTTAAGCACAATTTCACCCGGAATTTCCCATCCAAGAGTTTAATCACCCGTCACATAAACACGCCAGTAATCCCTCCAAGAATTCCACTCCGGATTGCTTGTTAATCCATCCCATAATAACCGACCATTAACTAGATTAGGTACAGAATTGATGTCGGGCTGTGAAAAGATTTTTATGCGTCTGGAACTTTATACCAATCCCTTGTAGAAAAAACCCCAAAAAAAAACTAGAAATGACTTTTACCGTTTTGAGGGGGGAAAGATTCGGGCAAGTTCTCCGACATCCACCGGCTTTTAAAACACCTTGTTTGAGAAAACCCAATCATTTTCTTTTCCGTCCTCTCCTTGTATGTGATTCCAAGATATCGACGAACATGTCGTAAAGATCCGTGGTTCGAGTTTCGAAAAAGGTTGTTAAATACATTGATGTTCCCCCCCCCCTTACCTTTTCAATCCTTTACCACTGTTTTCTAGTGTCCTAGATGTCCGGGAGACGAATCACTGTGAATTGGTTTTCTCTCGTTCTTATCCGAATCACCGATCCGTGGATTTTTCTCATCTCAAACAGAATAGTTCCTTGATTTGCGAATTCAAATCGAACTATTTCCTGCAGCGATTCTCTGGGATTCATGGAATTTCTCTTTCCTGGGGCCGTTAGAGTTCGATCAATTTAATCGAATGGAATATCCATTAATTCAAGTTATTTTTTTGGTTCAACCCTTGAGGACTAATTCAAACACTTGCTGGTCGATCACAAAGAATGCATTCTAAAGTGAGTATGAAGTATGCATGCGGGAGACGATCGTAAAAATGTACTTAGGTATTACACGTAATACGACGAATGTTTTATGTCAAGATAGTTTCATACATTAGCGATACAGTTGTGCTGTAATGAATTTTAATATGTATTTTTTATTGAAGAATCAGAGCCCTCTGGTCAGGCAGGGACGAAAAAAAATAGAGGACGGGATAGGGGATTCGGCCCTGGGGTTTCGATAATCCATTACCTACCAATTAGTGCGCGTCGTTTTGAGATATATTTTATGTCATATCCATGTTTTCGGGATTCGGCCAACAAAAACGTGACGATACGTTGAAGCCATTCTAATAAATGGTCTTTACTAAATTTTTATTCCACATTTTAATTGTGATTTTTTAAATTTTTGTCTCGCTCGCCAGTTTGTGGAGTTTTTTTCCACATGCCACTTTTTGAATTTCTTCTCACCTGTCGCTATCGGAATATCTGTATAATCGGACATTTTTTTGAATTTTTTTCCCACATGCAACTTTCTGAATTTTTGCTTAGCCCTTCTTGCAATTTTCTAAATTTCTGTGTGTTCCCCGACTCTTTTTTTTTTTTTTTTCAAATTTCTACCAAGCCCTTTCTTAAGTATCTACTCCTCCCCACCATGACTCTTTTATGAATTTATAGACCTGCCCTATTCTTTAAACTTTTTTAGTTTTCTCCCCCTTTTAAAATTTTCCTCAATTTTCTTCCTTTAGATATTTTCCGAATTTTCTTCCTTTTAAACTTTCTCTGAATTTCTGCGCACTTCTCTTGAATCATTCACCCCCCCCCCCCCCATGCTCGTTTCGGCTTCTGGCCGCCATGTGTACATGGGACAATTTGGGAAAAAACCCAAGATTTTTATAATTTCATACCCTATGAAAACCATATTTTTGTACGAAAACAAGTTCAAGTAATCACAGATGACGGACTTCTGGAAAGTGACCAGTGACTAGCTATATAATCACTAGCTGATACCAACGGTTTCGTTCTCGTGGATGTGGTAATCTGAAAATTTCGGGGCGATGATTCCCCCTCCCCGCCCCCCGTATAATATTTGAACCCCTCATGACACATTTAAAGGTTGAATTTAAATAATCCCGCCTTACTGGATATTTATATTAAAAAATATAATACTGAATTAAATTTCACATTTATAGCTTCAGCAAACACCATCTATAGCAGAATTCTCCCGCGCGAAGCTCGTGACGTCACTGAAGAAGGTAATCTCTCTTATAGCCATTGGATATAGCAGGCCGACGTATACGACATCTTTACCCTTTTTTGAAGTATATCCAGTGGCTGTAGGTGAGATGACCTTCTTCAGTGACGTCATGAGCTTCTCGTGGAGGAGTGTTGGCTCAGCGATGATTGTCCCATATAACCTTTGAAACGTCCCCCTCCCCGCCAAACCCCTCCTTAGTGAGTTTACGTTACGAAAACTAAAACACCACTAACCAAATTTCATATTCATAGCTTCAGAGACGATTGCCGCGTATGACCTTTGAACACCCTTATGACAGACCCCCCCCTCCCTTACGGGTTGAGTTTCGCAGAATCCCTTCTTACTGAGTCTTTACATTATGAAATACAATTACTGGTCAAATTTCATATTTATAGTTTTAGTCGTTTCGGCTCGGCATGATTTCTCTGTATAAATTTTGAACTCCCTTATGACCCCCCTTAGGGTTTGAATTTTAAAAACCCCTTGCAAGTGGGTTTTTAAACCATGAAATGAAACTACCGGCCAAATTTCATATTTATAGCTTCAGCGGTTTCGGCTCGGCGATGATAAATCAGTGAGTCAGAACATGTTATTTTATAGGTATGGTTATGGAACAGTTGTCGCGCGAGGAATAAATTTAGAATTTTCCTACAACAATATAGAAATTTTCCACATTTTTTGATCGTTCTTCTAAAACAATTTGAGTGACAACAATGCACTATCGCGATCGTTGAATAATGTTACTCAAGAATACACGAGCTTTCTACACGTTATGAAAATATTATAAGTCTGCGTACGCAGTGCCGTATTCGCTCTTATCGCTAGCTTTATGCAAAAATCGTTTCTCCAGGGTCTGAAATGCATAGGCGTGACATAACAGCGCGTGCCAACCAAATTTGGTTCAAATTATCTCTTTGTCTCTCTCTATAGAGGATCTTGATGTATAGTAAATCAACTAGAGACCACCCGGTAGTGTGTTAGTGGTTATCGAAAGATGTTCTGCTGACCATCTTGGGCTCCAATATGAACAATAATTGTCCGGTGGGGTCTGTCTGTGTGTGTGTAAATTGAGCAATATATATACTCGATAACTAACCAAACACTTTTGACCCTAATCGTGACAGCCCTATGGTGCTTGATTCATCTAGGGTCACAGGGCATCAAAGAGAACCTGTCGCAGAGAATATACGTGATTTCTCCCGTGTGCGAATGTAGATTATAACCTCCATTATGTATTGCAATTTCGTGCGGAATCCATGGCAGTTGCCCTGTGAACAAGTGTCATCTACGATAATGCATTAGGCCAGCGTGTTCCGCGAGGATTTTCGTGCACATGAAAATAAACAAGTGCTAAAGTAGAAAAAAATATATGTGCACACACACACAAATATTGCACGAAATATATATATATATATTTCACCCCGTGAAATTTATACGCCATCTTGGGGAAGTTTTTGCGTTCCGAAAGAAAAATTAACCTCTTATGGAAAAGAATGGAGGACCGTGTGAGGGCTACAGATACGTCCTGAACTCGATTGTGGAAAAAAAAAAATTCGGGGGAGAGAAACATGGTGCCGTCCATGGTGGATAAGTAGTGCCCCCTGGCGGTGTAGGGTAGGAAATAGTCATGCGAGGAGGGGATGCATTTAATGAGGTGGCACACGCGACGTAATTACCTGCATGCACCTGGCGACTGGCAGTTGTATTTATTTCTCCAACTGATGATGTTATACCCAGGAATGGGGGGGATTGGGAGGGGGGAAGGAAAAAGATTGTATGAGTCACGTGATTTATCATACCGCTAACTTATGGTACCGGGGGGGGGATGAATTTCGTTTTCCCTCTCTTTGTGTGTGTGTGTGTGTGTTTTTCTTCGTATCTCCTCCCGTCCCATTATTCACTATGCTAAGAGAAGCCTTGCTATTCAGGTTCCATGAATAAGTATGCTATTTTCTAGTTTTATGCTCGAGTTCTGCGATGATCTAATGCTGCAACATGTTGTCATCAAGTATTGAACGAAGATTTTTTCTTTTGGGTAAATTTCAAGAACGACAAAATGGAGGGAATCGAAAAATTCCCCTTAGCTTATTTTGCTGAGCCGTTTTCACAGAGGAACCTTATTATAATCCCACGCCTTTTAGAAATATTCCATTTAGTTCTGAAACGAAACTAAGAATCGCCGCCTGGTAGTCCAGTGGTTAGGGAGCTAGCTTCTTACTGTACAGGTCTGGGTTCGAATGCCGGTTCGGGCATGGATGTCTACTAATATATTCCCTGGACAGATCTCTTGGGAATACGTGATCACATTAAAAAAAAATAAAAAATTGGGATCATTCTATATATATGGATGTTCACAACCTTGTTTTAATCAGTATTATTCGTAGGGTCACAGAAGTTCAGGCAAAATGCCATAAGTGCCTATTTTAAAATATTCAGATTTTGTGTAACTTTGATATATTTGATCATTAAGAACTTCAAACCAATTGCCTTCTTCTTATAAATTTCAATTCTTCGCATTCATTGTTATCAGAAAGGCTCCCATCGCTCCCAGCCACATTTAAATACAAATAGGCGTAAACGCCCCCGAGATAGATATAAACTGAAGAGCCAAAAAAACTGGTACAAGCATGCGTATGCAAATAAAGAGATATGGAACCAATCAGAGTACGGCGCTGTGGTCAGCAACGCCTATATAACACAACAAGTGCCTGGCATAATTGTTAGATCGGTTACTGCTGCTACAATGGCAGGTTATCGAGATTTAAGTGAGTTTGAACGCGGTGTTATAGTCGGCGCACGAGAGATGGGACATAGCATCTCCGAGGTAGCGATGAAATTTGGATTTTCACGTACGACCATTTCACGAGTGTATCGTGAATATCGGAAATCCGGTAAAAAATTAAATCTACGACATCGCTGCGGCCGGAAAAAGATCATGCAAGAACGGGCGGAAAAAGATCATGCAAGAACGGGACTGACGAGAATCATTAAACGTGACAGACGTGCAACCCTTCCGCAAATTGCTACAGATTTCATTGCTGGGCCATCAACAAGTGTCAGCGTGCGAACCATTCAACGAAACATCATCGATATGGGCTTTCGGAGCCGAAGGCCCACTCGTGTACCCTTGATGACTGCATGACACAAAGCTTTACGCCTCCGCCTGGGCCCGACAACACCGACATTGGACTGTTGAGGACTGGAAACACGTTGCCTGGTCTGACGAGTCTCGGTTCCAATTGCTTCGAGCTGATGGACGTGTACGGGTATGGACACAACCTCATGAATCCATGGACCCTACATGTCAACAGGGGACTGTTCAAGCTAGTGGAGGCTCTGTGATGGTATGGGGCATGTGCAGTTGGCGTGATATGGGACTCCTGATACGTCTAGATACGACTCTGACAGGTGACAGGCACGTAAGCATCCTGTCTGATCACCTGCACCCATTCATGTCCATTGTGCATTCCGATGGAATTGGACAATTTCAGCAGGACAATGCGACACCCCACACGTCCAGAATTGCTACAAAGTGGCTCCAGGAACACTCTTCTGACTTTAGACACTTCCGCTGGCCACCAAAATCCCCATACATGAACATTATTGAACATATCTGGGATGCCTTGCAACGTGCTGTTCAGAAGAGATCTCCACCCCCTCTTACTCCTGCGGATTTATGGACAGCCCTGTAGGATTCATGGTGTCAATTACCTCCAGCACTACTTCAGACATTAGTCGAGTCCATGCCACGTCGTGTTGCGGCACTTCTGCGGTGACTTCTACCCTACACGATATTAGGCAGGTGAACAAGTTGTTTCGGCTCTTCAGTGTATGACGCAAACAGTGTTGTCAGGCATTAGATGCGATAAAGATTTTTCATCTCTTTTACACATAGTTTACAGATAACAACCAACAGCAAGCATCAACTTCAGAAATATTTATTTAAATTATTCTAGGTTGTGGTGTCGGAGGGAGGTTTTCCTTTCTCCTTCTAATGGGATTGTGAATGAATGGAATAGCTTACCTTAGGGGGTCGTGAATTCTAACACGATTAACACGTTTAAAAAGAATCAGGAAAATCATATTGGGATAAATCGAGAAGCTATCCCATACTTAGATGAGACAACCATAATTTTTAATGGGCAGTATATTTGAATTTTATCATAATTATTGGGTTTTTATTGCTCATAACTGGGTGCTGTATTTGTGATATAGTTTAGATATATATTCGACATCCATATTTTTTTTTTGGTTTTTTTTTCAGAAAGCTCGTTCGGCTTTGCATTTGTGGCCTTTGTAATTATTCTTTAATTTTCCTTTGTATTATTTCTTTAATAATTCTTAAACAATTTCTTTTAATAATTCTTAAATAATTTCTTTTAGTAATTCTGAAGATAATTTCTTTTAATAATTCTGAAGATAATTTCCATTAATTCTTAAAACATTTTCATTAATTCTTAAAACATTTTCATTAATTCTTAAAACATTTTCATTAATTCTGGAAATATTTCTTTCAATTATTCTGGAAATGTTTTTAATTACGATTTTTCATGAACTTCGAGGCACATTTTTTCCACCAATTGTGAAGTTATTTTTTCAACAGTTACGGAATCATTTGTCTCATTTAGTTCTGAAATATTTTATAAAATTAGTTTTTGAATAACTTCTTTCACCAATTCAGGAATACAATTTTTCATTGAGGGCCCCCCCCACCTCCCCCGGAATTTTTATATGCTCTGTAACCCCATGTAAGCTTTTCCGTCGGCAGGCCACTGCAAAAGGTTTCGAGGGCCACCTGTGGCTCTCGGACCATGCGTTGAACACCTCTGGTTTGAGGAATTTCGATTTCCTCAGTTAATTTTGGGGGCTCTCGTTCCAGTGTTACAAATTATTATACCATCCCGGCTCCGACACCACTGTAAACACGATATTAAAGTACAATTTTCCGCATCATATTCCGACTGAAAACAATATTACAATTCTGAAAAACATTACCTCATATTGCTGCGTTAATGCATCCACGCGGATCTGATTTGGAATATTTTTCATTAGGAAATTTAACGACCACTAAATGAGTTCAAAACACAACGTAAAAAAATTTTGCTCGCTCGGCTCCTGCAATGTTACGCGATGTACATGTATGTAAAGCAATCTATCCCGATTAGGTTATGCAGTGCTTTATAAGTCATCGTAAAATACCGGGGAATGTTTCATCTTTTTTTTATGTTCTCTTGGGCCACGGGCAATAAAATTTCGATGCATTTTGTGGTTTACGAGCTCATAAAAATATAAGTTTTTTTTTCCTTCATCTCTTTCTTCGAATTTTACGTATTCAAAAATGTCTTTTCTTCTCGATTTTATGTTGGCGCGAATAACGTATATAGTGCATACATAGCGTATACGCAAATTGCGTATGTTTCGAAGGGTGATCATATGCCAGATACTTTTACTGCGTCTCTCTGTACAATTCGTAATATACTTTTCAGTTTTTATTCCTTTCGCCGATTAACATAGAGTTCTAGTGTCTTTATATGTGCTACATGCTGAGGCAATGAATGAACAGCGATGAAGTCGAGCGATGTTATGACTTTACATCGACCACGAATTTTATTTTTCATCAATGATTAAACTTTTTAATGATCGAATTATTCGGGGTATTTGGAAATGATGTTCAAGACCAAAAATATATTTACCCGTCATTTATTCGAAACCACTTTATAATGAATGTTTTTATTTTTATTACCGATGAAAATCAAATAAAATGTTTGTTCACAAGAAAATACCGTAATGTATTTTTTTCGACAACTGTGTGATAATTCATTAATACGTATAATTATATTATTTATTATCAGGATGACGATATATATCTCTTGACGATCTGTTTGGATTATTTCAATCCAAACAGATCGTCAAGAGAAATATATTATTATATAGTATATTTTCAATCGTCTCGACTGTTTTGATAAAAATAATTTTTCAACGAACTTTGCTTGAATTTCTGTTCCTTACTAAAATTAAGGATAAAGATTATTTTCATGACTTATAAATTATATTACGATAATTATGACTGTAGATATAATTGCTCCTCTCACAAATATGTGAGATGAATATACTATATTTTATTTTTGGTGTAGCCAAAATTAGCAAATTTTTTGGCGAGAATTGACGTACTTACTCTACCTCTTGTAATTTTCCTTCATGATATATGGTCAGACTATTGAACAATACACTGCTCAAAGGGGGAAAAAAAATCACATTCTTAAGAAAATTTTAATGGTTTTAAGATATATTGTGGTTGCTGAATACAAAACTGGTTTTGCCGAATTGGCTCTAGTTTTCGAGATAAAGCATACTCTCAACAATCAGATTTGTATGCTGCTATGTACAGCCATGTAAATTTAATTTTCACGTTATCCCAAAAACTAGAGCCAATCTGACAAAACTAATGCCAGATTCGAAATCAGCGCCCGTAAAATCTAAGAAATATCTTTGAGAATAAAATCAGTGTTGAGCATTGCTATTGATTAATGGAAATTTTATTCATATAAATTATACAGAGTGCATAGGAAAGTCCCTTCAACCTGGAATAATTCGCGAACTGTTGATTCTAGAATGGTACTACCAATTGGAAAAAGTATCCAAATAACGTGCAGACCTCAGATACGCCATTAATTTTGCAAGGAATTGTGTGTTTTTGAATCGAAATATCTCAGCAAATATTGCACTGAAAACATGGAATTTGTTTGGTGCAAAAACATTGCACAACAACTTTTTTTAATTAGATTTTTTTAGGTCAGTTTGACCAAATAAAAGTTAATCATACTGTGAGATCTACACAATATTTGGATACGTTTTCCACTTTTAGAATCAGCACTTCACGAGTTATTCCAGGATAAAGGGACTTCTCTATGCACTCCATATAATGACTCCTTTCTGATATAAAATTTAGAATAATTCTTACAGCATTATAGGAATGAATAATAAAAGTAGATAACACACTCACAGATAATGAAATCCACATTTATTCACGGAATCTTGAAACTAAATAGCAGTACCGGATAGTTGAGTGAATAAAGGTGAAAAAAAGCAAAACCCACCAAAGTAGAAATAAATTTTGAAGGCTGAAAAATCTGAATTAACTTAAATTTAATTGAACTTAAGATTTTTTCACCAACAATCACAGACCAATCAATCTTACCCCAATGATTTCCTCAAGAAAATTCTGACAGTCCTGGGGACATAAGAATCCGCTTTACTTCTTTCAATTAACTCTATAAATTTGTTAGAAAATCAATTTGAGGGAATCTCATTGGCCTCGAGGGCCTCCTTGGGGATGTGAGGGCCGTTAATACACCTCTTATTACAAATAGCTTTCTAATAACGGTAGGGAAATTGGTAAAGTACTTGACGAATCGTTATTCTCAAGGTATCGTTTCAACAACAAATAAGTAAACATTTCCTTGTAACTTGCATGTATTTTATTTTACTACATTTCAAAAAAAGGAAAGAACTAAATTTTACCTAAAGAAACCTAAAAGAGCGAAAATTCATTTAAAAAAAGTAAGAAGAGCGAGTTAATATAGTAAGGAGCTGGAATGAAGCAAAACTTGAAATATTTACTCTTTTGCATCAAGAGAGCGTCGAATCAATTCTTTTGTTCCTAAAAATATATTTTATTGTATTTTGAAATATACATTTTTCTAATTATGCATTGTTCGCTCCCTTCTGATACAAAATATAGAATTCTTCTTATATAATTTTAAGAATGAATATAGGTAAATAATGCAGCCACAGATGATGAAATCCACATTTTTGAATGCAATCTTGAAACCAAATAATAGTATCGGATAGTTGAGTGAATAAGGATTAAAAAAAAAAAACAGTCAAGGCATAATATGAAAACGCTCTTGCAACTCTATAAATTTGTTAGGAAAACAATATGAGGGGGATCTTCTCATTGGCTTTAAACCCCCAGAGGAATTTATTACAAATACCTCTCTAAGGTGGGCCGTCAGTTACTATTACATCGTCAATCAACTGCTTCGACAAGCGGACACCAGTATGGTTTAGTACGGGACAACAGGTTGTGTGTCACAGGGGGTTTTCCTCTAACGGGGTTGTGAACAAATGGAACAGCTTACCTCCGGGGAGGGGGGGGGGGTCATGAATTCTAACACAATTAGCACGTTTAAAAAGAAATACGATAAACAAATTGGGATAAACCGAGAAGCTATTCATACTTAGAATAAGACAACCATAAACTTTTTATGGGCAGTGTATTGTATAGTATGTATTGGCAGTGTATTGTATGGTATGTATTGGCAGTGTATTGTATGGTATGTATTGGCAGTGTATTGTATGGTATGTATTGGCAGTGTATTGTATGGTATGTATTGGCAGTGTATTGTATGGTATGTATTGGCAGTGTATTGCAGTGTATAATATTAATTATCTTTTTTTTTCGTGCTTTGCTTTTATATTGCGTTACTATATTTTGGTTATATTTGATATTCGTACTTTTTATGGACGTTTTTTCAGCCACCTCGTTGGTCAATTTTGCCTGTTGTGACCGTTGTGTTTATATGCTAATATTTGTTTAATAACAGTTATGATATCGGTAAAGTACTTGAATACGATGAATCAATATTTCAAGACACTTATTTATTCGTATTTTACTTTATTTTATTACATTCCAAGAAAGGAAAGAACTAAATTTCACCTAAAAGAGCAAAAAAGCACATAAAGAAGTAAAAGCGAGTTAAATATAAAGGAACTAAAGTGAAGCAAAACTTGAAATATTTACTCTTTTGCATCAAGAGAGCGTCGAATCAACTGTTTTATTTCTAAAAAAGAATACATTATACTCTATTTTTAAATATATTTCCCCGTTTTTTTTTTATTCGTTGCCTCTTAAATGAACCGAAAAAAAAAAATTGTTGTAAAGTTTGCTCAACATCCACACACATTCGTTCAAAGTGATGTTGTTCTTAGTGATTCACATTCTTAGTGATGTTGTTGTCATGACATGCAGGAGAAGAATAATATTTAAGAGTCGCTGTAGTGGGGGCCTCGGGTTATATATGTATTTAAGCGCGTATGTGTGAATTTATTTCGTTTATTTTTATTTTAACTTTTAAGAAAGTGCTTCGTTTATTAAAAGTGAAAGAGTGAATTAATTCTTCTGAGACTTTTCCTTCTTAATAAACTAGCTTTATGTGCAGCCAAGAGTAAATTGAGAAGTCATTTCTGCTTTATGTTTTTTGGCTGTTTTCTTTGAAGATTTCGTCTTTTTAGTGAAATGAGAGTTTTAAAAAGTATATATTTTATTTGAAAAAATATATTTTTTTCATATATTTATTATATATTTTTCATTGCATTAGAAAGCGCAGCACCTGCTACTCATTTCTTTTTGTGGAGATTAATTTTCGTAAATAATTTTAATTTTCTGGTATTTTTAATTTTTGGAGTAAAATGATGTACACAGGGTGATGCAAAACTCAACATACAAACTTCTTGGGGAAGGTAGAAAACACAAAAGCAAAACAGAATCACATAGGAATATATGACCGGAAGCCCTAACCTGATTAGCTGGAGGATAAACGAAGATGGATAAATGACAAGCCAATAATGGGTGGAAAAACTCTTTATTTAGCGATACTTTACGAGAGGACAGTACGTGTGCAAATTAAGTTTAACAAGTGCTCAAGTTCTTACCATCTACAGTTATGCACACTTGAGGGCACAGTTGTCCGCTATTATTTTTGTAAGGGTTCGACAATCAATGTGTCGCCGTTGTGATATTGCTTGCATAACTGTGGATGGAAAGAACTTTGAGCACTTGTGAAACTTAACGTGTAAAGTATCTCTAAATAAAGAGTTTTTCCACCCATTACTGGCTAGTCATTTCTGCATCTTCGTTTATCCTCCAGCTGATAAGGTTGGGGTTTCCGATCATACATTTCTATGTGATTTTGTTTTTGTTTTCTATCTCCCCTAAAAGTTTGTACGTTGAGTTATGAATCACCCTGTATATATATTTTCAGGTTTTTTATGTGTTTTGACATGAAATTTTGATTTTGGGAAATTTTATATTCGGTACAAAACTTTGTTAAAAGTTCTAATTGGGTTAGAATACTTTTGGATACTCTAATTCAGAATGATTCCAACAATTTCAGATATTCTAATTTCAAATGGTTCTGGATAATCTAATTTACAATGATTCCAATAATTTAAATCAATTTCTAAAATAATTCGATATTCTAATAATTTATAATCATTGTGGATATTATAATTCACAATGATTCCAATAACTTGGGATAACCTATTTTACAATGATTCTGATTGTTTGGGATATTTGCTTTTCTAGAGCTTCCTAAATTTGCTCGCACCTTTCCATGACCTATCAAGGTATATAGTGCTAGAAAAAATTCACTCAATAATTTCAGAAATTCGGAGGTTCTAGCGCTTCCCCCAAGAAACATAGGTGTCTGTGTCAGTTTGAAAAGCCACCATTGTACAATAACACTCAATTAAATTTATGGATTAGTTTTTTTTATAACAGCATAATAAATCAAATTAACAGAAAAAATAAAACAATTTGATAACTTTACATATATTAACACTAGAAAGACAGATCGGGCAACACCCCGATAAGATCTTATCTATAGAGGGTGTTGGTCGGGGGACTATACTTAGAAAGACGGGCAGGGGTCTCTGTGATCCCACAGCTTTTCCCGGAAATTTTTGAACATTTTATTATTTTAAAGCATGGTATAAAATTTTTATGATAGAATAGAGTTAAAGCGCAAAGAATTAGTGGGTGAAATCATTGATCTATTAATATATATTTTATTATTATTTAGTTTTTGAAGCATCTGTGCATACGACTTCTCTCGTTGTGCGTCAGTGTGGAGGAAACTTGAGACTGGTGGATTAATATTTTCTATGTTCCGAATAGAATTTCAGTGTTACATCGCATCTAGGTTTTAAATAGGATCAACGAGTGTGATCTTTCTTTATTACTTTCTCAGTTGGAAGCATCTAACAATAATCTCTCCGATGGGTTTCAACCAAGTTTGTAGATTTTGATTTGAAGAAAAAAAATTCACATGATTTCAGTATCTGTATAAACAATGGGTTTCTCGTAAAATATTTTGCAATCCTCGACATCCTATTGACGAGGAGCTCAAAATATTTCATACACTTTCATATGCAGCAGTTTTTTCACAACGAGTTTGACGGGATATTATTGAAATCTCGGATTTTTATGGAAATCAATTGACGTTTAAGTGGAGAACAAGATTTTCATTGATGGCTTCAATTTGGTTAGCGTTTACTGTTTCTAGTTGGAGGTATAATTTCATTCTCTTTCAAACATCCGTCATCAGTGTTGTTGCTTACTTCTCAAAATAGCCTGGGTTAGTTTTCATTCTCCTCTGAATTCTCATCACCAGCATCACTGCTTCTCGATTTTTGTCACGAAATCTTTGCCAACTTCGGGAAAGTTTTCTCTTCGGTGAATGTGCGTCTTTTACCCATTTTTACAACAACCACGACCACGCGGATATTTCTACTTTGCAAAACAAACAGTTTATCGGACGAAGTGGCAAAAGTATTTGAAAACATAAGCTGAGACTTCTGCTGATCGACATCTGCAGATAAGAATGAAGGTAAAAAAGGAAAGTTTCATGAATGGAGATGTATTAGATGCACAAAGAAAGTGACCAGAAGAATTTTGGACTTCGAAAATCAATTGTGACAACTTTGGTAGTATCAGTATTATATGATGAATGTGTTCCAAAATCAAGAGGAGGGTCTGTGTGACCCTCTTCCATCTTTCTAGGTATATCCGTTTGTATCTGCGTCGCCAAGAAAGATTATGAAAAAGGTTTAGTGTACTATAAGAACATGATAATTCAGGAAAAGTCGAGAAATTTCTAAGCTTTTGGTTATTCTTACTTGAGAGCAGAAACAGCGTGCGGGGTCACACAGACCCCGTCCGTCTTTCTAGTGTTAAAATACAATTTTAGAATTTCATTCCTGCTCAACTGAAGAAAATGTTCGCCATCATAAAATTCATTCTGACTAAAGTGCAGTATAATGGTATATTAAATTTGTATCCTAATTAAGAGAAGTCCGTAATTTTTAAATATTTATCCACTTTGGCGATTGTTTTATTAAGAATAAAGAAGGTGATTAATTTCATGAACGACGTTAAACCCGGAGGAAAAAATATGACATTTTTCCTCAGCATTATTTATCGAATATTATGGTATGAATTGCCATTTCCTATAAAAGAAAATTTTTTTCTTTTTCCTCTTGAAAGCTGGTGAAAAGACAGGGTTGAAAAGGGCGATGGTCCTCATTCAATTCTTTCCTTTGTGCTTTGGTGCCACCGTTGGCGAACTTACAAGGGTCCAAACACCCCGCTGAGTCCAATCCATCAACTTCTGTACCAATTCTATTCGAAACTTTTCGCCCTTTGCATCAAGTCAGTTATAAATCACATTTTTTTTCGAGAGGTGTCATCTCTCTTCAAAAAGCATCCACGACATAACTTTTCTAAACTTATTTATCACTTGTCATATTTATTTATTTATTTATTCTTCTATTTACAAGAAAATAAATTATCGTTACATGAATGTAATCATGAATGCCTTGTGTCGTATCTATCTCCCGCTTATTATTACTATTAATTAATTTGAATAGATAAGTTTGAGCATAATTTACATAGGAAAAAATTTGGAGAAAAATATTTTTGTTTTATATTTTATTTTGATACGGTTTTTATCTCAATTATTTTAAACATCGAAATGTTTATTAAAACGGTTTAAAACTATATTTTAATTTGAATTCAGTGTGCGAAATTTACATACTGCTTGAAATATTCAATGTTTCAGAAGCAAACTGCCGTATTTCATACTTTTTTTTCTGCAAGCGTTCACGTCATTATCACGTGACTGTGAAGCCCTTACGTCATCTTAGAAATCAATTTTCTCTTTAGAGCGGACCGTGCAAAACTGGAATTAAGTGAAATTTTAGAATATAACGTTTTCCGTGGAATGAAGGCGGAAGGTTTAAATCTTAACCTAGTAGAGCAGGGGTGCACAACTATTTCAGTCCGCAGTCCAGATACTTTTATATTAAGAGTGACTACGTGACCAGTATTTTATAGGAGATTCCCGTAATATGCCCATTCCAGCTGGAAGTTGTTCCGTTTTCCCCCTATTTTTAAAAAAACTGCGTTTTTGAAATGATGAATTGAGTTATTTTCATAATTTATAAATTATGTTTTGATAATTTGACTTCATGGTTATTGTGAAATAAATATATTCATCTCGCATATTTGTCAAACATAGGCTTTTTTTTGGTGAAGTACATTTTGATTTGCAGCTCCCGTCATTTTTGGTGATTTCTCGATTTTTCAGCAATTTCCCCTACAGTTGACAACTATTTACTTTTGAAAATTTTTTCGGCTGTAAATGACAACTTTAATTGCCTTTGACAATTTTCTTGGTTGTAAATGGAAAATTCACTTGTCTTTAACAATTTTTTTGGCAATGTCTTATATTTTTATGAAGGAAATATAGTCAGCCTAGCGTGTAGTTTTATTGATACTTTTCTACCGGAACAATGTTTTGCGGATCGCAGGTTCTGCACCCCTGTAGTAGAGACTTCTCAATGATCAATAAAAGATGCAGGGAATGGAGATCGGTTGCTACATGGTATTATTCGATTTATTCAGATAGTAAGTGAAAATGAAACGAAGTGAAAAATACTGTATTTTTTATTTTACTCGGAATGCTAGGAGTTTGTATGTTGTGCATGAAATTCGCAAAATACATTCAAATATTCTAATTTTACGTCGGGAGAATATTTTTCTAACGTTTATGTTTCAAAAATATCGTTTATCCAATCCAAATACGCATCGTTAAAGTTCAAATAGAAAGGGAATAAATTGCTTTCACATAGAATTCCCATCACTTCCCACGCTTAAAATATAGTGAACGATATGGCATGGTACTAATCGACTTTCGGAATATCTTCTAAAAATTCCATTCCATCTGTTCACATTGAAAGGAAATGCATATCAGAAATGTTTGAAAAATTTATAACACGTAGTATAGCCCTCTCCAAAGGCCTCCTAGTTTTTTGCCCAAGAAAACACCTCCACGATAAATAAGTAAATAGGACATTTCAGACATTGGCGAATGAAAGGCGACAAATAAAAATAAGAAACAGGTGAGAGACGTAAGAAAATAAAGAAGAAAGGACACCAAAGAAAGAGTAACCAGTGAGGTGGACGAAACAGAGGAATGACAAAAAGGCAAGACAAACAGCTTGGAGCAGATGAAAGTTTGATAAAAGGACAGCGCCAAGGAATACTGGACATTGGAGAGGACAAAGAAAGCAAAGTAGAGGCTACTAAGGGAAACAAAAAATAAATACGTTATATATAAAGCATAAAAGAGAAATAAACGAGACGGCCGAACGGACAGTGGCCTGGCAGTAAAACACTCGTGGAAACATTTACAGTGACACGCTCTTCCCTATGTTTTTCATTTCTTATATTTTCTACCCCGCCGTATGTTGAGCAGCTGTTTTATTCAGTGGCGTAAGACTGGAGATATATCTCTCCCTATTTTGGAATATATATTATATTGGTGGATACCCCTAAACTCGTTTTTTTTAGTTTGGTGCAGTGAACTGCGTAATGTGTGATATATTAGAATTTTTTTTGCGAGATTTTGAAATTGAAGCATTTTTAAGGCGGAGGGAGAAAGAATCTATTGGAAGGAATACTAATTTAGTATACCAAAAAATTATGTTTGCATGCAAGTGTGTGTTAACCTTGCTGTCGATGAAATTTTTGCCAGAAATACCCACTTCATACTCCTTTTTATTTTCCGGTGGTGTATAGATATTTCTTTTTAATGTAAAAAAGTATATAAATATTTGTTATATCGAAGAAAAAATGATTTTGTATTAGCACAGTGAAAATTACAATTGATTACCTTGATAAGCATTGCTGGAACGAAGTTGCATGATAAACATAGCAGGAAAAAATACTGTTCAGTAAACGTTATGGGGAAAAAATTGTTATAGGTATACAATATTGTTAAAAGCATAATAGAAAACACGGCATTTCCAAACCATGTTTATTAAACGATCATTTGATGAACAAAGCAGGAAAACATTTTGTTTTTCTTGCAGGAAACATTGCAAGAAAACACTTTTTCGATGAACATTGCAAGAAAACCCTTATTCGATAAACATTGCAAGGAAAAACTATTGTGTAAACACAGCAGAAATAACTGACAAACATAACAAGTAAAACTGTTTGATAACAACAAAAACATGTTAGATAAATATAGAGAACCTTATTTGATAAGCAGTAAAACATATTTGATAAAAAAATTTTTTTGATAAGCTTGCAATAAATGTCTTTTGATAAATACTGTGATAAGCGTCTTTTTACACAAGCGTAAAAAACATCCTTATAGAGCAGCAATAAATTTGTATACATAAACAAAATTGTTGATGAACGTAATTGAAAAAAAGAACCATTTTTTGATTGTCATATAAAATAAACTATTTAAGAAAACTATCACATTTTTTTTTTTCATATTGTTGATGATAAACGTTTCCCAAGATTTAAAAAACAATTTAATTAAATAAAAAAAGAATCACATTTAAATTTTTGACACTTCGTAATAATAATTCCATAAAACAATTCAATAAATCGAGATGAAAAATTGTGAATAGCGTGGAAACTAATTGATTATTATACAGTATTTTCCTGATATTTTTCCTTCGATAACAAGTGATAATAATTATGAAGATACGCGTATATCTATTATCCTCTATAAGATCATGTGCAGAATATAAACGCACGCATATCTCTATTTTTTTCTTCTTACTTTTATCGAATATTGCTGTTGTAGACGATTTATTACCCCGAAAGCTTAAGGAAGAGGCATAGATCTAAACACTCTCATTTGGTCCTTTACCTTTCTTCAGAGAAAAGAGGAAGAAAGGGATTTTCCCAATATTCCTTTTCCCGTGGTGTTAACGAGTCATAACGGAAAGCTCCCACTAGGGCTTTATGAAGAACTATGGCTTTGGGGCTCCTCACTTTAGGGCAAGCTAGTTATTTTTTTCGGTTGTTTTAAGAATTTTTCTTCTCGGGGACAAAGGCGAAGGTCTTTCAAAGGCCGATGGATGTCCCATTCCTGGCTATTCCTCGAGAACAAAAGGAAAGCAATCTCTGTTCTTGGAGTTTTAGAGGAGTATGGGTTGCCGATTCCTGGATTTTTTTCTCCTCTATTCGTCTCCATTCGATATTTAGCGGCCTCCAAAGGCATTAAGGTGGTATTACACATTGATTACGTGGGCGAACAACGACGAGTGTAAGGAAAGGCTATAAACTGTATAGCCTTAAGCTGTCAGTGACTTTTTTTTGTTTGCTTTTTTATTTTTTGGTTCCTTTTCCTTGTTTCCGTTCAATATCCTGAACTATACAAGGATACACTATTCCCATATACATTATTTTATCGTGGTCTTTTGTTTGGTTTGTATGTTTTGTTTGGTCCTCCCTTCCGGCATGCCGGATGCGGAAGTGTTAATGCTACTGGAGAAGTTCGAAATCGAATGGTGGCGTTAGGAACGCAGCGAAGATGTTTCTAGAAAATACGTTTGAGTGATGTCTTGTTTCTTTTCGAGTTTTCTCATCTTATTCCGTAGGAATGTGCTGTGTATGCAGTAGCTTTGTGGAAAAGGAAATGAAGTATCATTTTTGGTACTAAAGAAAATGCTGTATGCATAGTAGCTCAGGGTTGCAAAATTTCAGAAGTGGTTTTTCGCGAACTTTTCTGTTCAAAAAAATATGTTTGATTTAATTAAATATCTTTAAAGTTAGGATGGAACGTTGCATATTTGGCTGCACAGTTGCGTAAAGGGCCCTAAATATCGGAATTATGAAATCTGTAAAAATTCTTGAATTGTTGCATCACACACACATACACATTGTTGGTTTCATTTATATAAATTACATTTTCTTCTGATTTTATATTAAACTCTTGCTATAACTGAAATTGTAACATTAATTTTTTTAATTTTGTAAAATATATCAATAATTATCACATTAGTTCATGCTGCATCGATGAAAAAAATTAAATGGCGTAGTAAATATTTAAGCCATTGTGTGTGAACACCTATTAGTTTTTTTACAGCAATTATTAAATTTATGGTTCTTAAATTATTTAAAATATTATCTTATTATTAAAAAATATCTTAAAAATAACTTAATTGAATTTTTTAACATTGAAATTATTTGGATTTTTTAACATTAATAGTTTAAAAAAAATTCAAATAAATTTAAACTTTTTTGAATATTGTTTAAAAAAAAAAATTCACCATCTCTTTATCTTATACTGATGATAAAATCAAATAATTATAGTCATTTTAAACACATACTGTATTTTAAGAGCATTTTATTTTACAATATGTTCCCCCGGTAATAAAAATAGTGTTATTATAACATACCACGCATCGCAAAAATTGTAATATGGAAATATCTTTCCCTTTTCATCAAATAATTTCCAATTAAATATTATAAAATATAATACCCGTTATAAAAATATATATATTTTTAATTTACTAGTTTTGTAATCATTGATTAATTCTTAGCAATTTCTGTTATTCATCTTCATACCATACAGAATGTTCGTCCATTACGTTTCATATTCAGATAGAAGTTTCGTTGTTGCTTTTAATCCGAAAATTTGTCTTTTTACATGTAAAGTTCACTCGAAATTCTGAATGAAAATTTGGACTAATATTGATTTTTTTGTTTCAGGTAAGTCTCCGTCAAGTTCTTTATTACAAGTAAGTGATGTTTTTTTATTGATATGTACCTCCACTCTTATTTTTATGTAAAAATAAATACTACTATCAAAAATATAAAAGTACTGTATTTTTTATATATATAAACTTCAATTTCATAAAATACCTTGTAATATCCATGATTTCATAATTAAAAACATAAGCAAAAAAAAAAAAGAAATTCTGAATGAAAGATATCTATAATTCTTTTTGTTGGAAAAAATATTATGGGGCTATAATTTCTTAACTGAAAAAAATATTTTCGGTTCTGTAATTTCTCGATTGAGAAAATTGAGGAAAACATTTTTCTATACCTTTTCAATAATTAAAATATCTCGAAGGTGGGGGGGGGGGGCGTCTTTGATTGAGAATAGATATTTCTTGCTTGAGAAAAATATTTTGGGGTCTATATTTACTTAATTGAGATTTTAGTATACAATTTTTCTTAACAGAAAAAATATTTTGAGTTCTACAATTTCTTAATTGAAAAGAAAATATCTCAAGTTCTATGATTTCTTAATTTAAAGTATTTTAGGGGTCTATAATTTTGCAACAGTGAAGAATATTGTACACTATCTCAATTATTTATTAAATATCAATTTGAGTTCAAATTTCAAAATACATATTCCTCGTTTTTTGGTGAACATTTCTGAATGCATTTCAAAAGAAAAAAAAAAACACGCACACACCAAAATTTTTATATTTCCTCAAAATTTCATTTTTCTTCCCATATATACCGAGTCCCTATTTCCGTTCTGTTCCCCTTAATGTCCCGGGGAGAAAAAAAATATCTAAGAAGGAAACGAATTTCGATTTAGCCCATTGGTGGTTCAGTCCAAAAAAAAATGTGAACACATTTTTGGGTTTCCTAAAGAGTTATTTAAAAATCACAATATTTTTTCCTCCCCTCTATATTTCACGGAAAAATTACATTTTAATATCAATTTTTTTTTCGTTTCCCCTCGAAACAATTTTTTTTTGGTGGTCATTTTTTTCCGGGTTATTGATTTCACGATACATATATATGTTTAAAAAATTTCAATTTTTTTTTTGTTCCCTGCCAGTGACGGAAAATTCGAAAAACATTGCTGTCGTTAAGTCACGTTCCGATGCGGCGACGTATACTCTACTTTATGGAAAAATAATAAAGAAAAATAAATTTATAAAAAAAATATATATATATATATTTATACAGAAGTGGGAAAAACTATCTTTTCGCTCTCAGAGAAATTTAAATATTTGCTTTGGTATCACAAAATTTTCTTTTTGGGTATAGTGGAGAATTTTTGTTTTTATTCCAGTGGAATCCTTTCGCATAGTTGCATTGGCTTTCTTCTCACCGACTCTCGCATTATTTTTATATATACACTGTTCTCACGTTTAGAATATATATATTATTATATTTTTTTTTTTATACATAAACTTTATTTTATCCCGTTCGCCTTTTTTTTCCACATTTTTTCTGAACGGGATTCCGAAGTCGGTGACGCACAAAAGCCGGATTCCGAGCGTGCTTTAGAGAAGATTGCTTTTGAGGGTTTTTCGGTATTTTGACACTCTATATTAACTTTTTCTTCTTGCTTTTTATCTTTTTCTTAAAAAAAAAATTTTTTTTCACTTATGATGCGAAAGAATTTTTTTTCCTTCAAATTCTAAATATTCCAAGTATTTTTATGTGTTTTTTTTTTTGTAATAGTTTGCGAAGTCAATTTTTTCTCCTTCAGTTTTTATGTCTCTAGTGTATGTTTTAGTTTCTGGTGTTTTTTTTTGTGTGTTTTGGTGTAACTAATTGGTGTAAATAATTATTTTTACTGTATTTATTATCACGCTATGTTTGAATTATGTGTTATTGAATGTTTTGAATGATCGGTATTGTTAGCTTGGTAGTTTTCTTAATTGACCAGAATTTTTAACATTAATCTGCATAAGCTTTTCTCTTTGGAGCTGAGCTTTAACCATTCCGGTTACCGTCGTACTCTTGATGGGGGGGGGGGGGGGAATGCAAGCTTTTGATGATATTTGCCCATGTTGTTACCATATTGTCACTAATGGTGTTTGTTCATGGTGGTGATAATATTTGTCAAATAATAATTTTGTTGTCAAATTTTATTGTCAAATATTTTTATTAATAATCAATTACCAAATTATACTTATCATAGTAAATTTGTAATCAATACTTATGGATGGAATAATACTATCAAAGAATGTTCGAGTTCTGAATAGCTGGAATTGCTTTCTAAACAATGTGTATGTGATAAAAATGAATTATCACACAATGTATATGTGGCAACAAAGTGTTTGCAAACAATATGTACAATAACAAATGGTTTTCATGCATGGTATGGTAACAAAAATTTACCATGTGATGCATAAATATATTGTAAGCAAAACAATGTATAAATATATTGTTTTCAAACAATGAATAAAGTAACAAATGTGAGGTGAGCTCGGAAAGATGTCAGTTGGGCTCCAAAGTAACAAAATGTTTCCAAATGATGCAATAAGTAACTAATAGTTTTCAAATAAGGCATAAAGTGACATACTTTTCAAGCAATATGTATGGTAACAAATACTATGCTCTGGCTTCTCTTCAATCTACTCCTTTTAACTGGTTACAAATACTTTTTAAGCAATATGTATGGTGGCAAACACTTTTCAAGCAATATGTATGGTGGCAAACACTTTTCAAGCAATATGTATGGTGGCAAACACTTTTCAAGCAATATGTATGGTAACAAGTAATTTTCTCCTGAAAAATATGGTAACATAATTTTCAAACAGTACATATGTGGCTACAATTGATTTTCGTACAATACATATGAAAAACTGAATTTTTGAACGATAGCTAGAGGCAATAGCCCCTTTATTCTCAATACGAAAATGACTTCCCCCAATATTCTCTAATAAAATACTGCGATCTTATAATAATACTAGAAATAAAAATGTCTCAATTTCAAAGATAACATTTCGAAATTTAGTATTTTTTCCGAAAGAAAAAAAAAATCTGCATGCGACATATTAGAAGTGTGTTAACGTTTCAAATTAATTCTATATACCGATGAATAAAATTGTCCATTGTTTCTCATATAACATTATACTAAAAATTCGACGTTAAAATAAAAGCACCGTATTTAATATCTTTACTCGAAACCCCAAGAATCGTTCGTTCACAGCTTTGTTAAAACATTATTAGTGTCATACATAACGGCGGTATCGTGATAAAAGGAAATATATTCCTACTATACTATTTTACGTCTTTTTATTCTTGCATACCATTATCGCCATTTCCAGGTTTTCCCATTCTTGTCCGGTTCTATTTTTTGTTGTTATTCATTCCAAGCCGTGCCTATAAACTAGACCAAATTAGCGGTTTTGCGAATGCAAGAGATGGTTCGAAATGCCCCTAATTCGTATGCGCCTTGTGGAAATTTCCTCGCAGCAGTTTTACCTCGAATATACTTTTTTCCCTTCTTCGAAGGTTTGTTTTTACGACCTGCTGCTCATTCGGCTTTCTGAAGGAGATGTTAAGCTTTTGTGTGAATGTGTATATATAATATGTATTGCGTGTATGGATATGCATGGCAGAGGGAAGAGTCGGTGGACGAAGACTCCTTGCTGTTTCGCTTCCTGGCGTAAACGTTTTTATTAAATGAGCTCGAAATGGAGTCGCTTCGTCGGAAACGGCGGATGATTTTTAGTGGGCCATCAAAAACCGGCATATGATGTGGGAGAAAAGAGGACCTATTCCCGTGAGGAAATAAAAATTAAAGGAGGAGAGAGAGCTTTCTTGAAAATGAGTCCATTCTGGTAGATGCATCGATTGGAGTTTGATTCGATTTTTGCCGGTTTACTACGTATTTGAGACTTATTTGGTCTGTATTGATACTGATCCAACCTGTTGATGTCTATTAATTTTTGGGAATCAGACTAGAAGCACAAAATTCCAGAAGATTAATTTAAATACCTTAAAAACATTTTTACAGTATGAGGTCACCCGTTTTAACCAAATTAATGCAAAGACACTTAGGTGAAACTTTACATATGTTTTTCGAATGGTACGTTAAGGTGCGGGGCATAATCAAAATCTGAAGCATATAATTCATTAGTAATAAAATTGCAGTAGAAATTGAAATATTCACCTGCGGCATATTAATAAGGACAACCTCTGAAAAGTCTCTGATAGAAATGATTCAACCTATATCTAACATTTTTTTAAAGGCTAAAATGAATTTTTTGACTTTTGGGAGCAGCACCATGGCATGGAAAACAACGGGACTAGGTAACCTTATTCATTATGAAAATAATCTGCCTTTTGGCGGCCCAGATTGGCGCGATTTGTGTTGGCATCGGTGAATTCGTAACAATCGTCTAATGGTTTTACGCAGTGGTTTAAAAAAGGTTTTCAGCGCAAAGTAAGACAAATATTGTTTTCATTCAGCATGTATTGGATGCCTAAAATTATACTGAATAGCCGGACTATTTATTGCTAATTTAGTGCTTAAATTTCGTAATTTCAACAAAACATTGCCTCCATTTATTAATAGAGCTATGAAATAGATTTGCTTTAATGGCGAAAAATTGATTGATTTCTTTGCACGTATTTCAGCTTCGAATTGAGTCTGGAACACATTATTATTATTATTATGCAATATATATACATATACATACACACATACATACATACATATACTGTATATACAAAAATATACAAATAAAAAAGTATACCTATAACATTGGGTACTGTGGTTATTAACATATTTTAATTTCATCTCTGCTGTTACCGGGACTCCAACTCGAAATGCCGGGCCGAGTGCTCTACCAGTTAAGCTATAAAAAAGGGTCATGCGCAGGAGAGATTTCGGCAAAGGGATAAGTCCTGTGGTAGAGTTCTGGCGTTCGTCATTCAGCTTCGAATTGAGTGTAGTTGAGTATATGCCAGACTTCCTCACAAAGCCGGACTGCAAGAGAAGTCTGGTGGCCGAATTCTGGTGCTCATGTCATTTCAGCTTTGAATTAGTAACTTTTGTGATAATGCCTGCCAAAAAAAAAGTTGATTGCTGATGATTTTAAAAAGATCGATTATAACCTCGTAGGAAAAAAAAATTCATGTAGAACACTGAGACCTGATTGGAACAACGGTGTACTAAATAACGATGCTCAAAATAATGATTATGAAATTTATGTTACACATTTCCAGTAATCATTTACATATATATATACAGGGTGGTTAAAAATAAACTGACACTACTCAGACTTATGTAGCTCCCATTCTGATGGAGATATTTTGATGACACTTGGTATATAGAATATATGGACCATGAAAGATTCAATGAAGAAATAGTTTGATTTATGACCAGCATGTGGAAAAGTGGTGATATTTTGTTGTAGTTATCTTTTTCCCCCATGGTCTGAATCAGTGGTTCTCAATCTTTGGAAAACAGTGGCCCGGTAATACGCACGCCGAATAGGGTATAAATGGGTAAAAATGAATCGGGGGGAGCTATTCACGGCCCGATTTGACTGATGTCAGAGCCCGGTACCGGGTCGCAGCCCGGCGGTTGAGAAACACCGGTCTAAATAACGTATATACCAAGTTTCAATGAAATACGTCCACCACAAAGATGCGCTATATTGGTCTGAGTAGTGTCGATATAAGTAAACTGACATTTACCCATGTATCGCCCGTCGTGGTGGACGCATTTCATTGAAACTTGGAACATACGTTATTTGGACCACGAGGAAAAAGGTAACTGCTATAATAAAAAAACGTCACATTTTCACCTGGTGGTCAAAAATTGAACTTTTTTATTATTACTGAATCTTTCTTTTCCCCATGGTCCATATATTCTATATACGAAGTTTCATCAAAATATCTTCACCGGAATGGGCACTACATACTCTGACTGAGCAGTGTAAATTTATTTTTTACCATCCTGTATATCAATAATTAAATAATTTTTAATTTAAGGGGGGGGGAAGGGGAGAGAAAGCATCTTTCAAAAAGAAGGAATGACCTTTTATAATTATGTTTCAACATATACAGAGGTCGTGCTGAGAGAGAAATGAGTAAAATAAATTTCTTATCAAAATTCAGAGTACAAAAAATTGTTATTACGCCACTGGCTTTAAATGAGCATTTTCACAATGAATTATTCATGCTGTCTGCAATTTTCGTCTTGAAAGAACAGTCCATTGAAGACCATTTTCTGGTCAGACAAGGCATGTTGAGTAAAATAAGGAAGGGAAAAGGAATAAAACTAGACTCGAGCGGCCATCTGCCGCTGTCATAGGCCATTTTATTTTATTTTTTTGCCTTTTATATTCTTGTTCGGCCAAAGTACTTCGCTTCTATTGAACGCGGCAGGTGTTCCAACTAGATTTGGCGTTATTATGAGGGACAACTTCCAAGGCATGTGCAGCCCAACTCTCACACTAAATCCTTATGCGTGTCTTATACTGTATAAAAACCCCACACACACCCAACCTACTAACAACAACAACTACAACGTCCAGTTGTATATAACTTCCCTCATCCAGACAGCCCCAGAGGATCATTTTAAGAAAATGTCGTCGCCACCTGGCTTTCCCCCTTTTGTTGCTGAAGGAAAAATGTATTTCTTTTTTTTTTTGCTGGTATTTACTTCAAGGAACTCCTTCAAGGTGCTCGTCTTGTTCCGATCCTTCTATTATTATTTTTTTGATCGTGAAACTACCCCCGAGGACTACAATCGAGATTGGTTGCAGCAGAAAATTGGTCCACGATTCGAGAAAATGGCGACACGATATAGTACGTAGTATATTATATATATATCCTTGTATGCGGGTTTGTGTTGTTAATAATTCCTTTGTACGTACTTTCTGCTGGGATATCTATGGGAGGTTTCACACACAATTGCCGGTGCTTCTGGAATGAATGTAATGATGACAATCAAATCAATAAAATTTGAATTTATGGATTATGTCTGTAGGTGGAAACTTCCACAAGAGGATTGACAGAGCTCTAGCCTGAGCAACGTTATTTAGAATTAAATTAACCTTTTTTTGTCAACTTTTTATTCTATAGACTTACTAGAAAATGTGTATAAAGTTATCAAAATGTAGAAATCATCAAAAAGATTGGAAATTTGTTGTGAAAGTTCTAAAAAAAATTATTGTGACAAGATATATTTTTTTGGGAAATTTCAAGGAAAAGACTGGTGAAAGCGAGAAAAAAAAAGACTTAGTTGCAAAAATATGAAGAAAACTTACGCTTTTATGTCATCGTTTAAGCATATTTCGTTTTAGCAAGTTGTAATAACTATCTAATAATAATGCAATTCAACACAATAAAAATCGTTCAAAAACATCATTGTGTAGAAAAACAGAGGCAAATTTGTATACCAAATTACTGTAGGCACAAACATTATCAATCTTTGTTGTAAAAATTGCTGACGAAAGCCGTTGTTGTTATAGTCATTGTTGGAAACAATGATGACGAAAGCCGTTGTTGCCAGACTGCTTGTTGGAAAGACAGCATTGCTGCGGAAAACGGTTGCTGCCTGAGTCTTTGTTGAAAAAGTTGTAGCAGAAGACCATTGTTGCCAGATTGTTTGTTGGAAACAGTTAACGAAAGCCGTTGTTCCCAGTGTCTTTGTTGGAAACATAGCTTACGAAAGCAGCTGTTGCCAGAGTATTTGTTGCTGTGGAAAATGTTTGTTGCCAGTCTTTGTTCAAAAAATTGTAGCGGAAGTACGTTGTTGCCAGATTCTTTGCTGAAAACGATGATACTGAAAGCTGTTACTGCTATGGTCTTTGTAGAAAAACAATTATGCTAAAAGCCCACTGCTGCTAGTTATGTTGAAAGCATTGCTTATGGAAGCCTCTGTTGTCAGACTCTTTGTTGAAAACATTCATGACAAAAGCCGTTGTTGTAAAGACTTTGTTAGAAACAATGATGATGAAAGCTGTTGTTGCCAGTCTTTGTTCAAAACATTACACCAGAAAACCATTGTTGCCAGTTCTGTGTTGGAAATAGTTGCTGTAAACATTATTAACGAAAGCTGTTGTTGATGGAGTTTTTGTAGAAAACATAGCTGACAAAAGCCGTTGTTTTCGTAGTCTTTTTTTGGAAACATTGCTGCGGATATATTTATTATGCAAACACTTTTTTGTGAAAACACTTTTTTTTATAAAAAAAAATTGAAATATATTGTGTTGCTATCATTGTAAGAAACCATTCTTACCGACATTGTTATGAGAAATACGTACGTCATCGACAGACCTGATACTAAATAACCGATGTTAACATATTCATCGTCTTAAAATATTTTTGAACCCCGATATTGTTGAAGAAAATAGTTCGGAGAAACGACAAAAAGAGAAAACGTCAAACCGTTTCAAGAAATCATTGCTAAAAAATTCCTTATACATTTCACAACAAAAGATTCTTACTAGGAATTTTTTTGTAATTGAACAATTAAATTCTTTGTAGAAATTGGTTGTTTTACTTAAACAAACCCACTTATTTAACTCATTGTATTTAACGATTCTTATAAAGCAGAAACAGAAAACAATTGTTTTTTATTGTTGTTTTGGATTGTTTTCTCCCCTTTATTGTCTCAAAATCCTTTTTTTAAACTGTTTTGTAAACCTTTTTTTTCAAACGTCTTCATTATGATGTCAACATAGTTTGTGGACGGGCAGCGTTTGGGTATCAGATAAGTTTCTACGAATGTAATTGAATTTATTGTTAATTTAAACTTGCGCTTCGTAAAGGGAATAATTTTTCATTCTTGGGGGTCTTTTAATAGCGTTATTTCGAGCGCCAAATCTCATTAGACTCGGTCTTGAAGGCGTCAATTAGTGGGCGCCTGTCAGTCGCCGTTTACTTTGTGATGGATGAGCGGAGCCCTTCGTGGCCGGGCTCGCGTACCAGAAATGTTTGCGGGCTTTCATTTGTTTGTTAGAATTCGTCGGCTTTTCCTTTCCATCAAACAACATTCTCTTTATATAGACTGGCGTTATTTAGTTTTATTCGTCTCTGTTTATTCCTCTACATTCCTCTCTACCATATGATATATCATTAGTCTTCGTAGATGGTCTTGGAACTCTCGAATTTTCTTCGAGAGATGTACTGAATTATTATTATTTTGGCAATTGAAACAATCTGGACCACATTAAGATTCTTGCCCATAATCAATTGAAGTTTTGTAAATGATGAAAGTTCATTATGAAGAATTTAAATTGTTTCATTAAGACTCTGATTTTAATATTTACATTAATTATTGATTAATGATAAATTTTGCTAATTTTTCTTCTTCATAGATATCATTGCATTGTGAGACGACCATGCATTAAAAATTATGAGCCTATGATTCATCTCATGTTGATATAGGACTTGATTAATACAAATTCACTAATTATGCTGGCAGGGTTCTATAAAAAGTGACGTTATAGGCCAAACGACGTTGAAAGTTATGACGTTATACTGAGGTCTTAAACCGCATGCCTCTAGGGGCGGGACGGATATGTATAATGCATTAACCTATATCGTGGTCTTACCGTATCTGATTCTCATTCATAATGTAGTCGTAGCTTTTCGTGCATTATTCCCACATGTCTTACATGTCTCTAACTATTTGCAACTTGGCGACTCAAAACGAATGAAGCTCTTAACTATATCTTCGTTCTAAAAAAAAAAAATCGCTTTTATTACACTGCATGCAGAAGGCAACCTGTATGTTCCGAACACAGATTATATGATTCGAATTCTTCAATTATTGAATACTTGGAACTGAATTATCGTCTTATCGGAATTACTTGTAGAAAATTGTTTGTAAAAGTTTGGCGAGGACGTCAATTATTCGTCATACAGAAAGACATGGCACTAATCGGAGAATATAAAAAAAAAATCAACTGTGCTGAAAGGATAAAGCTGGCGTCACCATTCAGCGGTGAATTGTTGAAGCCTTTCATTGTCCTTGCAAATTCCGGGAATCTCATAAGTAATTTCCACGAACTCGCGCGGGATTTCAAGAGGAAATGCAAAACATTTCCCATTACCGTACTCAAGAGATAGGAAAACTAAAATTCTTTCCATCACGGTACAGGTTCTGCTTATCCTCTCAACACAACACGATATTAATTCTTATTTTAATCAATAATAATAATATTTCCCTCGTTGTATCGGGAGTTTGTTTAGCAAGTTTTCCAAGTCTCCGTTGATTTAATTTCGCCTCTAGAACATTTTTTCCCCTTATAAATATGATTTTCTTCATTTCATGGAACGAGATTCGATCTTATATTTGCATTAATATTCAACGATTTTTTTTATATCTTTTCTCGTAAAAATACGATTTTTTTTTCATTACTTGTGGTTCCAGCTGTGATTTAATCATTGGAATTGTTCCTTATTTTTTTTTGCTTCTCTTTATGTTTTATTTGATATCAATTGCTATGATTGATGATTTTCTCTTTGCGGGCTAGTATATATACGGGGATATAACTTGATCATTTTCATTTCAGATATTTTGATATGATTATTTTTTATTGATTATTTATTTGCATAAATACATATGTTTCTGTTAATGAAGAGCTTTCAGTGACTTTTGATTTAATCGATTCAAGTTTCCAACATGAGCTTGCGAAACATCTGTGGTATTCATTTCTTATTTTTGTGAGCTTTTGTATTTATTGGAAGTAATAAGTATTGGAAAGCGTGTACTGGCTGTTTTTATGAGTAATATTAATTTCTGAAAAAATAATTATAGGTATAAGCTGTGTTCAGGAATATATTCTCAACGTGAATATGTCTGTTTCACGCATGCTTGGGGCTATCGAAGAATTTATCCCATTTATTTCGCTATGTAGATATAAAATTCACTGATGTATGTGTACATTGAGTGGTCACTTTATTATGGTTACCTGACAGTTTTAATTAAATAAGATATGATATCACACTGCTCTGTAATTTCGGAAATGCAAACATAGTACTTGAACTCGCACTTTCCAGAGCAAATTCGGTCTCGAATGTTTATTAGAGTACCGGCAAATTGTTCAAATGTGTATCATAAAAAAAGCTGCAAATATAACGTTCACAAAATATTATTATTGCTTTATACAATACTTGTCTGAAATCTTCATGAAAATAGCACGTACAGTATATTCACGAAAATATAAATGTTTTTTGTAAAAATTACAATTTTTAACACGTGGTTCTTGCTTATAACATGCGAAGTTTTCAACCAACGTTTATGAAACTCATAGAAAATTTGACACTATACATGTGTAAGACATACTGTAAAGAAATTTGAAGTGTGTAACATTTTATTATTTTATGAGAAATCTATATTTTTCAAAACGAATGATTTTTAATTACGCAGGAAATATCAATTTTATTTTTTCATAATTTGGTTGCGAGACATTTTTTGCTACTTATACAACAGTTCCAGCTGAATGTCGCGAAAAGTGAGAAAATTGTCGGCGATACAGTGAGCTGTAATGCAAGTTGCTTGCTGAAATTAACTGGGTGATAAGATTATAAGTGTGAAACCCCCCCGATCAACCAGCTACTTTCAGCGAGTAATTGAAGTTAATGCTCACTGTATCGCCGATATTCACACCTTATTAAAGATGGACAAATTAGCATTGGTATTGATTCGAGTGCCAGAGTTGCTGTATTGGTTCCATTTTGCTGGTGAAGGTGCAGGTCACGGCTTGAAATAAAAAAAGTTGAAGACCCCCCCCCCCCTCCCCTATAGACAGATCGACTACTAGTGCTTAAACATTACTGAACAGGGCGTTACAAATCAAAAGAAATGGAGGTGCCACGCAAATTTTGTAAGGGCCAAGTATATTTTTTCCCCGATCAGAACGGAATTTTCGGCTTTTCCAAGATTTCATGCCCCCCCCCCCCCCCGATATTGGAAGACACATAATCATGAAATAAGAAAATTTTTTGTTATTTTTAGACTGATTTAGTAATCATACATGGGAAATTCGTGATGCCAATACCAATTTCATAGTCACCATGGCGACTTGGCACCTGCGATTTGTGAAACCCTGCCATCGAAATGAAATTGATGATATTTTTTTTTCGCGGATACAAATTTATTTCAGTCATTCTTTCTTTGATACTTCATCACACACCAATTCCGACCATATCGCTATATTGCAATTTACTGCCATTAACGAGTTGGAAATGAAGGCTCCATCTATCGGTGGTCGGCTCAAGCTCGTTAGGGGAAAAAATATCTCGTTATCAAAATATTCTTCCTCTCGGTTTGAACCTGGGACTTCACGGCAACCTTAACGATAGTAGACGAACCTCCTACCATCACTCCACTCGGGCACTGCAGGCATTTTTTACGGGACGCAATGTCCATTCCCTGCTCCTTTTTACGCAAGTGATGACATCTCATGCTACTCTGTCATTTACAACGTAAAATGATGTACCCTATAAAATCTTGTATTCTCTGCACACCATTTACTTTCAAAGAAATGTCTCTCTCTCTGGTACCAGCAAGAGACTCTCTCATTTTCTATTTCAATGTGCATACTTTATATAAAAACAAACTGTTTCCTCTTTCCGAATCCCTCGTCACGTTGTACCTCGTCACATGAATGAAATGTCTGAAAGCACAACGAGCACCCCACACTCACTCTCATGCATGATAGATATATATTGTGTATATACTGTTATCTCGTTGGCATCAAGTATTCTATACAACGAACAAAAGAGTCGGTCTTGTACTTGAATTTATTCATGTATTCTCCGGGTCTCGGGGAAAAATAAGTAGCGAGTGTTTGTATCTACAGACTCGTGGTGGCGGCGTTTCTAAAATGTTTAAACACTGTTTTGCTTCGAAATCTACGGAATGTGCCCTGTGCAATCGGAGATCACGAGATGACATTCCTGACAGGAATTTCCATCTCGTGTAGAAATTCCACGAAAAGGGGGAGTCGAGTGGAAAAAGCTGTTACTGTGTGTGTGTGACTCAAAGACGTTGAAAATTATGTTTGACTTTTTAAATATTGCCATATTGCTGGATCATGGTCATCGATGGAAAATCCAATGACACTTATTGAATGATTTTTTTTCTCATCCTGAATTCATACAAGAAATCAAAACAATAAAGTGAATTGAATTGTTTCCACCAATGGTAGAGTTTGTAACCTTGCCGAAATATACATGTGTAGCATACCTGCATCTGTTTACAGGTGAGAGTTGGGGGAGTCTGTAGTCAGTAATATGAATATGTCTGTTCGCAGAGAGCATTCATCCAGCTACATGATAGTCATAACATAAAAATTCGTGCATTTACCATCTTCACTACAAAATATGAAGCCAGATGGCAGTACGAGCAAGACGAAAAAACAATTACAGTTCTGATAATATAAAATACGTAAAGGGCTATACATACTCAGCACTGACGTTAGAAATGCCACAGAGGAATGTGCTCGAGGCACATTTACGGTTAAGTATTAGTTAGTAGCCAGTCTCAACTTTGAAAAATTCTCTCCGTAGAGAGCAGGCTTTCAACATGATAGTTATGAAGTATAACATGGAAATTCATCATTCGCCACTTTCGCTTAAAAATGTGGAAGACGCATGGCATCATGAAGTTCTTCCATTTTCAGTCGAAGATCAAAATAGGGGCTTTCATAACTCATTCTAAGGAGTCAAAATCGAGGAACTTGAACTTGGAGTGTATGGTCAACACCATACACTCCAAGATTGGTATGTTGCCGGATGGTAGAGCGTTTTCATCGCTAACGGTTGAGATTACGCTAGATGCATCCAAGCATTCTTGAGTATCGTTTATTAAAGATTTTACTGATGTTGCTACGGTTCTGCAAGGTAACCCGCAAACGTCTTGGAGATCTTTGTGACACCGTAGTGCTGCAAAATCACTTAAATTTCTTTTTTAAATCTAGCTCCGCTTCATGTTTCGAGAACAACGTGACTTTACGCCGTAAGACCACTAAATTAAAATTTAGAGATTAAAATTAAGATTAAATAGCATAAGTATTTTAATCTCGCCCATCTGCATTCCACAGTCAATAGAAACACAATCATGCGATACTCTGGCTTATAGTATCTTCATGTGGTGCCTTCCATTACTGGCAGTTATTGTGCCAGTCTTACCAAGTGACGTTGCAACCATGGATGTAACAGTTGTGGAGTTCGCTCGCTTTCGCTTGGCAGCTATAGCAATATACGTATTATGAAAGCAATTCCAAACCAGTCAACAGTTGACCCGAGTCGACCAGGAGTTATCACCCTCTGTAATGGTTGGTACATTGCTAATGAATGTAGCCAAGTTGAATCGACGAACGTCCTTCACAACTGTTACAACCATGGATGCAGCACCACGTGGTAAGACAATATCTGCCAGTATTGTGTACCGAATGCTCTACATGTCGGTTCTATACGCCCGAGTACCACGTATTTTTGTTCTACTGACCATCCAATGCCGATCGGCAAGATTAAAACATTATTTCAAGCAAGCCATCGTGTGCTTAACTTTTAGAAGCGAGTGTACCATTTACTTTGAGACAGTGTACATAACTCAACTGCGATGTATAAACGCCATCACATAGCGTCCACATACGGCAGTGTTGCCACTATAAAAAAAAACACGTAATCTCATATCTACAAAAAAAGTGACAACGTCAAAGCGTATATATAAAAGAAAAATTCCCATCACATCCACTCTATTTGTCGATACATAGGTTTTTCTTCAAATATTCCCAACGAAATACAGTGAATAAACCATAAATAAATGTATATATAAAAAAATACATACACCTTATATTGATTTTTAGAATGCAAAAAAATAAATAAAAGAAAGTAGGCAAATATACTCCGACCGACTGGAACAAGATCACGTTATTGGACAGTGGGCAGCTCTCTCTTTGACTCCTTATTATTTTGTTTTTTTCCCCCCTCCTTGTCCAATGGAAGCAAGCACGATCTGGGCCTAACCTATCTTCCATCCTGTCAACACAAGAGTGAATTTTTAGAGGAAAGGTGAGGCCACGGAGAAAGACAAGGTCTATATATATATCTAAGGCGTTTTTTTTTCTGTGCCTCTCTTCCATATACACTTTCGAATACGAAATACGTATACAAACTCTCTCCATACTGCTCAGGCCTTATAACCACAGTTTGGCCTCTATTTTCTTTCGACCTCTCTCTCTCTGTAAATCCCTTCCCACTATCTTGGAAGACGTCGGTGTATATATATTGGCTCTTCTCTGGACGATTCCACTTTAGTTTTTATTTTTTTCATCCTTTATATATATCTTTTCGACTACATTACGTATTTCAATGTCGAATCCCCTCTTCTCTGTGCCGAGAATATATATTGTGGATTTTTGCTCTGCCGTTCATATTATGGTATATATACATATATATATTTTCTTCCACCTTTCATCTCATAACTTATGGATTTGGTAGATGTGGTTGAGGTGAAGTTCCTCCAACCCCCCGTCCCGTTCCATCTTTGATTTGTCTGTATTTGCGTGCATGGCAAAGACAGTTTCTGGGTATGCCGAATGTAGTAGTAGTATATATGCGAAGCGCCGATGGATGTAGTTTCTTCTGAAAGGGGAATAAGAAAAAAAAATATGTATAAAGAGAGAGAGAGAGTCTATTTCGCAATATATATATTCGCCTATTTATTTCCATCTTCGGATATGACTCAGCGGAAAAATTTCTGCTGATAAAACGGTATCTTTCTTTCGCAAAAGTCTATGGAACGGAAAAGGCAGCAATTTGTGTTTGTATTGGTTGATTTCGAGTATGCGGTAAGGTTAGATAGATGGAAAGATACGTTATATATATATAAATATTGATTTATTTATTGCTTTTCTTTTGCTCGGTGAATATACATGAACATTCTTATCGCATTTCTTATTGCAATATCAATCTGCTATGGATGGAGATATTTTTCCTATTGTTCGTTATGCGTGTGTGTTTTGAGCCGTGACAGCTTCATTTGGTATGATCCACAAAGACCTGATCTATATAGTTCGGAAGAATTTAATCTATATTGTATGTAATGTATGTAAGCTGAACGGTATTTGCTTGTTGTCTTGTGTCAATGGAAACTCAAATATCGGTTGATGTTTCAGAACTCCATGCAACTGAAATGGGAAATGTCGTATGTAGTACAGACAGACAGACATGACCGCTGACCGCTCAGAGTATGTAGTACATATTAGTTATGCCTTTATCGCTTCGCAGAGCAAATAGACTCCCCCCCCCCCTTACTATATGTGAATCATCGAGAACAGTGACTGTTTTGAGCGAGTTATGTATTGCAACATATTACGATCACGACGTGTTCAGCGCAAAAAAAAAAAGAGCTGGATAAAAATTTAATGCGCTAGAGTAGGGGTTCTTGACCATTCATGTTGGACCCTTTGTGCCAATAAGGCGAAGGCCAGGTACCTCCTTTGCCAAGCAGAAGTTTTACCCCCTTCGCAGAATAAAATAATATTTAGTGTATAATAATATGAAAACAATAAGTTAATTTCAAGAGTGAGACGGCTTTTTCCTCAGCCCAATGTATCAAGGTCATAGACATTTTCTGGATATTCTTCTGAGGTGAAGTCGGAAAGAAAAGTCACCTGGATTTTCGCCCGGAATGGAGCCGAGGTTCTCATGCACACCGGGCAAGTGCATTATCATGTATACCACTGGAGACACGATAGGAAAGTAGGGTCGTTACCGTAGCGCGTCAAAGCACACGCTCCTGGTGGGAAAGGAAACGTTATTTGCTATGATTTAGGGTGAAATACATCGCTTAGTTTGACATTGTTGTCTCTGGAGGGAGTGTTCACACTATTTAAAAAAAATGCCTAAAAATAACAATGTCTAGCACAAGAATAACCATTGTTGATGTTTAGAGAGGATTGTCCTAATTGCAGGCGAAAAAACGGAATGCAATATAGCCTGCCCAACAGTCTAAAGAACTGAGGTTTAACCCTTTGAGCGGCATTGACGAGATACCTCGTCTCCTTAAAAGCCTCTTATTTATGTTTTTTTAATAATGTGATCAGCACGTATTTCCAAGAGATCTTAACGATCCGTCCAGGGAATTAGTTATTGTTAGTAGACATCCATGCCCGAACCCAGACCTGCGCAGTCAGAAGCTAGATCCCTAACCACTGAACTGCCAGGTGGCTTTAAAGGGAATAGTGATTCCTGCTTTGTCGTTCGAAAGGTTAATTGAAAATGCTTCGAAGTCTCAATAAACTCGAAGAATATAATTTGAAACAGCGGGAAAATTGACGAGAGAGATATTTTGTAAAGTTGATTTTTTTTTCTCGCGATGGAACACCTTTTCCCTTTACTCCTTATTTTGTACCTGGGGAAAAAAGTTTACTTCATAAAAAGCAAAAAGATGGCATTTTAAAGGGGACAGTGATTTCTGCTTTGCCGCTCGAAAGGTTAATTGAAAATGCTTCGAAGTCTCAGTAAACTCGGGTAATATAATTTGAAACTGTGTGCGGGAAAATTCAATTGATATAGTAAAGAATGTGAAGAAAAGAAGATAAAATGTCTGTACTTTCTAAATTCGAAGATTAATTGCGTTCCTGACTTTGAACGCTTTTAACGGCATTTTATCTATTTTCATGCTGGAATTTTTAGGTTCTGACTTTTTTGACGGGTCTTGCTTCCTTCCTATCTCTACTCACGAATGATTCTCACTCTGAAATTAAAAAAGTAATAACAATCGTCACAGTTACTAGGCAGAAACAAATTAATGAAAAATACTCAATGAATTTGAATTCATGCTCATATTTGCAAAGAAACAATTCAGTATACAAATCGTAACACACAAACAAAAATAAAAGGAAAAGAAATGTAGCTGGATTCTCCTGAAAAGTCCCCGCTCCAGTTTTAGATCGTCCGGAGACGCCAGAAAGATGTTGAATTGCCCGACCCAGTTTTTGTCGATGGATAATGATGTACTGGGCGCGACGCCAAATCTATAGGGCGTCTCCGGCTAGTCGGCTGTACAAATGAATTCAGGTCATGCGAGCTTTATTTCCAGACAAAAAAAAAAAGAGACTGGTCTTGACGTTTCTTACTGTTAGACGATATATTCGTGTGGGAATTAATCACAAATTCGGATTGTTGAAAAGGGAGGAGATCGACAGAGCATTGGCACTCGCACTCGCGAATCACGGCTGCTATTGATATATATATCATTCCCGTACTCTCACATATTTGTCATTATATCTCCAGTACCCTGTCACAATCGGGAATCCCAATTTCGAGATCAACGCATATTTATTCAATTACATAATAAGCATGAATTCATGTGATGATTATAGTGTAAATGCTACGTAAAATTTGATAAATTCAGTTATTATGCATAATCGCCAAGAATTATGGTAACTTTGATAAATTTTATTAAATTCATCACTTTTACCGGTGATTACGCATAATGCCCAAGCGTCGCGTCGTTGGTACACAAAAAAATCATACTACTTCATATGATAAACATGATAATTCATATGTGTATTGTACCATTGTATGGGGGTACGATCTTAAAATTTGTTATCATTATATCGGGGTCAGTCAAAAAAAAATATTATATTCATCACGCTTAGTAGATATATGGAATTTTTTTCATATTTATTAAATTGACCAATTACATGCATGGTCATTATTAGGTACATAGGTATTATGCATAGTCACAGATAAAAGGGGATAAATTTATCAAACTTTCCAAGACGATTGGTAAGTACGCATAATGAGTGGTTATTATAATAACCAATTTATCGTATGTACAGTAGATAAAGAAAAATATTCGGAGATCATTTTATTGAATATTGATTCCGTTAAATTTCGATTAAGAGTGCAAAATTAATTGAAAGTGATAAAATTGGATGAAAATGCAAATTTTGAAAGTTCTAATAAAATTTATTGCATTAAATTTGTATAAAAATGCAAATTTTGTCAAATCGGAGAAAAATTGGAATGAAATAGCAAACTTCCATCAAAGACTGAGATTGGATTCTTGTAAATATACACAATATTAATTATATGTTGATATTACTAAGTACAGCATATCACATAATTAATGGATACAGTAGAAAATAGCGAAATTGAATCTCGATAACATAAATTATTAAGAATTTTTGAAATTAAATTTAGATAAAAATAAGTTTCAATGTAAATTAATGAAATGAAAAGCTTCGATAAAAATTGTATATTATTAGAAAAGTTTGTTTTCAATAAAAATATAAAATTTGATGAAACTGACAATTAAAGTTCGATAAAGATAATTAAATCTCAATATTATTATAAAAAATTTGTTGAATAATACTTAAATTTTATTTAAATATTTTTCTGACCATCTGGCATTTTTGGATGAACCGAATTCTGAATAAAAAGAATAATTCCGTGTAAATATTTGGAAAAGAAATTATTACAGAAATTGTATGACTATGTATGGAATTATGTAAATATTTTTCATGTGTTTGGTGTTTTTCTCCGTTAGAAAAATCACTAGAATTGCAACGTATTTCGCGAATTAATTCCGATTTCTAAATTTCTATGGAATTACATTGTGTGATTTCAAACTGTATATGTTCAATAATGACATTTTTTTTGAAATAATTCACATTCGGGGAATTCAGAATAATTTTTTGTTTGTAACTACAGATTTCTCGGAAAAAAAAGAAAATATTCAAAATTTACATATTTGAGGTACGCCCTCGGGCAAATTTTTTTTACTCTTCGTTTTCCACGTATATTCAATTTACAATAGGTTGTTGTATTCAGATAGTAGTCTCTCCATAGATAAGTCATTGACATTCTATTTCTTTGAATATTCCTTTTCTTTGAGAAAAACTTTTTCTTTCCCCCCAAAAATTTTTCCATTTCTATACCTTTTTCACTTTTTCTAAAAAAACAATTTTTTTTTCTTCAATCGGAAGTTATCTGGATTTCCCCATCTCCATGGATATCTGTGTTTTTTTACTTCGTTTTTTGGGAATATTTACTGAGATTGCAGTGTCTTTCTTGGTTATTTAAGGGGAAAAAAATCAATACAAAAATATGCAAAATTGTAGAAATTTTAAGGGCATCAGTCACCTTTTGAAAGTGTGGTTTTGTTTTTGGTTTGTGCTGTTTGGAAGCTTTTTTAGTTCATATTTGTTATTAAAGTTATTTTTTAAGACGTGTTCGGACGGGCCTGCTCGTTGATGCACATGAGTGGTAACCCTTTCCAATTTTTCATTGGATAATAATTAGGACGGTACTGGGTATCACATAAATTCGTAGAGTTCAAAAATTCATAGAAATTGAAGGAATATGTAGATATTTGAATGCGGTTTGCAAAAAAAGTTATTCTCGGGTTCATTCTTTTCATGAATTTTTTCACTACTAACGAATTTGTGAAACACCGTACATTTGGCATATTATTTGGAAATTAAAATTTCAAACTAATCCATGCATTTTGTTATTAATGAAAAAAAATCCATAGACACTCGAAGTATTATTAAAAACTATTTTGGGGTTTGAGATGATAGATTAGAGCGGAAAAGTAATTCTCAAAAGTAGAGTTTTTTTTTGTACGGGAAAAAATGTAGTTAAAATTTTTGGCACTAGAGGGTTCTGCAAAAACGCAGATCGCCAGAGAAATGCAAATGAATGTCCTTCAAAACACAGGGTATACGTTTAGCAGCTCATTTCTCAATTTTCCTGTTACTGGCACTTACAGTAACGTTTTCATTGTGATGTTGATATTGGTGGATTAAGCACTTGGTGAAGTAGTTTTACCGCAGCCATAAATCGCCTGCTGAAGCTGCACGAACGTTTTAGACACATAAGAGCTCGAAGAAAGGTTTAGGTTCGGAAGTATATCATTTGTTTTTGTGCAACTATCGACAAAAATTTGTAACAATTTCTTTTTGGAAAAAAATACCCTTTCGTGAGAATAGTTTTTTCCACAACCTGGATTCAAATATACCGATTCTCTGAATTTTATGAGCATTTGAACTATTTACTAATTTATAGGACACCCTGTGTTTTGTCGTTTCATGTGCACTTGAGTTATAAATAAAATTCATCACATTTAAAAAATTATTTGGGTACTATTAGCATATCAATGTGCTAGCTGGAGTATTGTCAAGATGTATCTGACTCGTCTATTGTAATAGTTTTATAAATGAATAAATATGACTCGAAAATTAAAGTTATTACGGTTTCTAAGGGAATATGTTTATGAGTTTAGAGTCACCAGTAACTACTATAAAAATTATGTCTCGATTCAAAAGATACTTCTAAGAGACGGAAAAATCACATCTTGAGGGCTTTCGGGATTCAAATGACAGCATGTAAATAGCTCTCATAATATGTCTTGTCTTTGTCTTTCTTTTTTGAAAACCATTTCTCCAAAGTTCAAACGATAGAGTGCCTCTTCATTTATAACTGCGTGATTCAAAATGATACGATCAATGGCAAAACCTAATTTTTCCCAAGTTTCTTCCATCAAATTAGTATTTCATATCCGTTCTCGGAAAGACCAATAAACTCGTCCTTAGACGGCATTATTCGCAGCAATTACCATTGTTTGTACGACGTGTATTGAATTTGGCATTATTAAAATCGAAGAGAGTATTTTGCTTATCTCTCTAGGTCTCTCCAAATTCTAGAAATATGACATACCAGCTGTTATCTGCGGCTTCGTTCGCGTAAATTTGGTAATCTGAAAATTACTCAACGATGATTCCCCCATTCAACATTTGAAACTATCGTGATCCCTTGGGGGTTGGTTGAATTTTCAGAAATCCAGTCTTAGTGGGTGTCGACATTACAAAATATAATACTAACCAAATTTCATATTTATAGCTTCAGCGATTTTAGCGCGGCGCCATGATTGCTCTATAGAACCTTTGAACCACCTTATGATTCCTTTGGAGGTTGAAATTTGAAAAGTCCCTCCTCTTAGTGAGTCTTTCCATCATAAAATAAAACAACTGACTGAATTTCAGATTGAGCGATGATTGCTCCATATAACTGTAGTGACCATAAGCCGTTGGTGTATGCGTTCAGGCAGAAACCAGAAAAGTGCTCACCACGCCAGCTACGACAGTTGAACTTTATCAGCCAATTCACAACAGAAATTCTCCATATAAAAGGTGTCGAAAATATTCCAGCTGATACTCTTTCTAGAATATCGACCATTTCTGTACCCACACCTTTAGATTACGTGCAACTCGCAGCTGACCAAGAGAATGACAACGATCTCAAAACCATCTTAAATTCTAGTGTATCATCTTTACAACTGAAGAAACTCAGCCTTCCTGACGCAACAGCCGAAATTTGGTGTGATGTGTCAAACGGCAAAATAAGGCCTTTTGTACCAATTTCTCAGCGACGACGAGCATTTGAATCATTGCATTGCTTGTCACATCCTGGCATGCGAGCAACATCAAAACTGCTGAGCGACAGATTTGTTTGGCCTTCAATTAGATCTGACTGTCGTGAGTGGACTAGAGCATGTATTCCATGCCAAAGCTCTAAAGTTCACCGACACACTCGATCCGCGCTGGCTGAATTCAAGGTACCTAACAACCGATTTCAGCATATCAATCTTGGCATAGTTGGTCCATTACCATTATGCCAAGGTTCTCGGTACCTCCTAACGATGATAGACAGATTCTCCAGGTGGATCGAAGTCTCTCCAATGCCAGACCAAACTGCCGAAACAGTAGCCAAAACCTTGATTGCCACTTGGTTTTCAAGATAAAACAACTGACTGAATTTCAGATTGAGCGATGATTGTTCCATATAACTGTAGTGACCGATCATAAACGATGCTCTGTGACGTCACGATGTCACGTTTTCTCGTTGTAGCGTTTTTCGCCTTGCGATGGATGGTAAACTAGCAACGGATCGCCAGAAAGTTTTTTGGAACGTTTTAATCAGTTGATTGTATTTCGTCGTACAGAATGGATGTCGCGTATAACTTGTCCGTGTTTGTGTAAATAAAATGTTCATGTCTTTAAGAATGAAATTTACATCTTCTCATTGCCGTCGCCTTTATAACCTTTGAACCCCGCTTAGGGGTTGAATTTTGAAAAACCCTTTTTTTATCTAGTCTTTACGTCATGGAATAAAAATACTGACCAAATTTCATATTTTTTACCTCAGCGGTTTCGGCTCGGCGTGATTGCTCTGTATAACCCTTGAACCCCCCCCCCCTTATGATCCCCTTATGGGTCGAATTTAAAAAAATCCCTTTTTGGCTAGTCTTCACGTCAGGAGATAAAACATTGCTCCATATAATCTTTGGATCTCCTTAGATGTAGAATTCAAAAAAAAAAAAAACCTTCTCAATGGGCCTTTACATTATACAATGAAACTACTGATCAAATTTTCATATTCATAACTTCAGCTGTTTCTTCTCGGCGGTGATGAATCAGTCAGAACATGTCATTATATATTTATATGAATTTGTGCTGAATGAATTCGTTTTCTTTTTTACGCGAGAGCTAGCCCCTTCTAAATTTTCATGTTTTAAATGCCATGTATTTCATTTTCTTGCATTTCGTCGCCTAATACCATATAAACACTGTTTACTTTGATTCGCGCAAGAAAAACATTAAAATACCGTGGTTAATACGTACTGTAGATAAGAAAAATGTTTACCCTGAAGGGATGCTTCACCTCATAGTGGTTATAACAACAGTGAAAGCAACTCTACACTATTGGAAAGGGAAAGTTCTTTAGTGCAATGTAGGATCCAAAGGCCATAGAATAAATGGAATATTTTAAGGAACTTTGTTGAATTCACTAATTTCAACAACTTAATCAGACTTTCTCTAGCTGTAGGGATACATACAGGGTGTCTCATAAATTTGTAAATAGTTTAAAAATTCGTAATAGTTGAAGGAAAATTGGTATATTTGAATATGTTACAATATGTTTATTACCATATATTGGTATATGGTACATTTCGAAAATGTTATTCTCACAAAGAGGGATTTTTTTTTCGGTACAGGAAAAACTTGAGTTCAAATTTTGTTGATAGAGAGCCTTGTACGAAAGCAAATCACTGGAAATTTACAAATCATAGCCCTATAAAATGCAGGGTGTACAGTGCGTTTCTGAATTTTCCTGTTACTGGTGGGATGATTACATGAAATTTTCATTGTGATGTTGACATTGGTGGATAAAGCAATAATAATAAAGTTGTTTCAACTCATCCATGAATGGCTGAAGCTCTCCCAATGTTTCGGACAAAAAGATTTTTAAGACAGGTTTAGGTCTGGAATTATGTGATTTGGTTTTTTGCAGCACCCTCTGTTAGCAAATATTTAAACTATTTGTTTGTTTTATTGGTTGTTTATTATTTTTTGAAGTTTCATAAGAGAGCTTTTATCGAACTTTTATATTGAAATCCCGGCCTTATACATTCAGCTAGTGATGATGCAGGTTCAGAACTACAAAAGATCGCATTGTATACGATCATGAAGTTACACCCGATTCTTTTGATGTGCATGTGAAAGTTGCTTTAACATATCGTGTATAAAACACTAATTAGACGAATGCTTGTGACACATAAAAATTTTGAAATGGCGAAAAACATTTTTAGAAACCATGTTTGTATTTCAAGTACAATGTCAAAAAAATAGCAATTCTTCGCATTTAATGCTACAGATTACTTCATGTGAAAACTTCGGTTCTAAGCGCCATAGAAACTAAATGTGGTTTGTTTTGAAATCACAAGAAATGGGGCTTTCATAAAAAACGAAAAATAAAAAGATCGCTATTTTTTTTCCTAAAAAATTACGTTTTAAACGTAATCGGATACCTTAATATAAATTTTGCAAATGAATTTCCACGAGGTCTCATAATTTAATTAATTCAATTCTCCCTTAATTCCAAGTTTTACGTAAATTCATATGAGAGAAATTATAAATTTCTTTATAATTTAATTTGTAAATATTAAAATATTTGTTTCTTTCACATATTTTGACTTATCCGCACCAAACAAAATCCGCACCCAAGTGCTCGCACGTACGTACAGCTCTCGAAGATGATGCGTTATGAAGGCAATCCATAGTGGTAATCACGGCGGTAATATTTCTGGCCTCCAGGCCAAAATATTATATTTCTGGAGAGAATGACTTCCAGCATGTTCATTCATCCACTCATTTACGATGTCCGACGTAATGGGATATAGATCTTCATTTAATGCATTATGGCTACCATAGAGTTTTCACACCAGAAGCCTGTCGACAAATCTTAGCTATTATCCTCGTAAATATCCTCTCGCTCTCTCTCTCACCACATATATATAAGAAAAGAAAAGTTCTATTTTCGTTCTTTTTTCTCCCTGGATACGTCTGGTGGTGCTTCTACTCTTTCTGCCTTCTTCTTGCTGTTGGTGTTCGGTCACTGACGATTTTATGTGGACCTTGGAACGAAGTACTAAAAAAAGAGAAGTATAAGGGAAAATAAAAACGAGGTGGAAATACTCTCTTTTTTTTGCTAAAAGTCCTGGCAAGCAATGGGAAGGAAGAAACAGTGAAAATGGAGTGTATATGGACAAGAAGAAGTAAAGAAGTTTTTTTATATATATATTCTTGGGTTGTATGCCTCTGGTAGGGCGCCAAAAATCTTTCGCCTTCAGATTAGTTTGGCCGAAAAATGGTATGTCCGCGTTGGCCGTTTCCTTTGTTTGTTGTTATTTTAACTATTTTTATTTATTTATTTATTTTTTTTGCCAGATAGTTCTGGAAGCTCATTCATTCGAAATGACTCAAGATGGGAAAGACACAGAAAATAGATTTTCTTTCTTAGCGCGTTTTCATTCACTGCTTATTTTCTTTAGTAGTGATTTTCATCTCGGCGTGTGTCACGAGTGTCACTCCGATTGATTGATCTTATGTGATCATTTATCTTATCGCTGTTTATATTATTCCGATGTCTGATCGTTGTTCTATCATTTATCACCTCAAAGAGTTTTGCTATCATCGGAAAGAGTTTTTCCTGTGGAAGTTTTATCGAATATTGCATCTTGAAATCCTTGCAGTTAGATCCACGTCCGAAAAATTCACCGACAAAAATTTCCCGCCATGAATTCACTGATAGGAAAATCCATCGCTGTTAAAATTCACCGATAACAGTTCGAAATTAAAGGAGACCGCAAACTGCAAAACCGGCCTGTCACTAGAGCTTGCTCGATCTCGTTCACTCACTCATCAAGTCACTCAGTAAATCAATAGGTAGCTCATTATATCACGCATGCACTCCATAGGTCACTCACTCACAATGTCACTCGCTCACTCTCTCAGTAGGTCAGTCGCTCTCTTGATCACTAGGTCACTCACTTGCCCACTAGGTCATTCACTCGTTCTATCATCAACGCACACCAGGCCACCCCTTCTAGCATCAACTCATCAGGTCACTTATTATATCAACTCACTAGGTTGCTTACTAACACACACTAAATCACTAGGTCGTTTGCTTACTGACTAAGTTGCTCACTGTGTCGCACACAGTCAATCACCAGGTCACGAATTTACGAGGTCATTCATTCTGTCACTCGCTCAATCACTAGATCACTGTCTACAACTGGGACGTTCACTATGACACTCACTCACTAGATCACCCATTAGGTCACTTCCTCTATCTCTAGCTTGCTCACTGTCACTCGCTCACTCACTAATTTGCTCACTGTCACTCGCTCACTCACTAGTTTGCTCACTCACCAACACTAACCATTCGGACACTCTTTTACTAACTATTGTATCATTTACTGAGTCACTCACTCGGTGATTCCTCACTAGGTTACTGGTTCACTGACTCGTGTGGAAATGTTGTCGGTGAATTTTCCTAGGGGTGAATTGCATGACGGTGAATTGTTGTCGACGAATTTTTCGTTTACCATTTCGACCACAAAGGTCGTTTAAAAAGAATAGAAGTCACAAAGTGCATCATTGTCGAACTGCCGCGTAAATGACGCAATCTCGATGAAAGTATATGGTAAGTTGTTAGACGTGAGGAAGTAGACTGATTTTTCTTCACTTTTTCTGGGTTTATCTGTTTGTGAATCAGGAACCTTTTTGATTCCTTGAACGGGAACAAGTTTATTTTTTGAATAACAAGAATTACAAGTAATGGGAAAAGGGTGAGAGGCAAAGCTCCCTGGTGGCAAAATTTATGGATGCAAAACAATGTTTTTTACATTAAAAAAAGAAAAAAAAACCACTTTGTTATGAAACTGTGAGGTTCTCTCGTTTCTCTCGGGGGGGGGGGGGGTCCCTCTCCTGACAAAAGTCCTAGTTGTGGCTCTGACGGCAGGGGGGGGGGAATTTCAGAGATGTTAAGTTGAGGCATGGCCTAAAAATGTTGGGAAACACTGATCTATGCCAAAGACTACCAGCAGAATTACTACTACCAGTTGACCGTACTGCCCCTCATGGTCGCTGAGAAACGGCAAAGTACTTTAAACTTACTACATTGGCGCTGCCTTCAGAAATTCCTTCGTTTGCAACTGTGGCGACAGCGTCCACCACTGGATGACGCTGTCCACGTAATGGGAAAAAGAACGCGCCTGCGCGATGTTGGAACTGGACTTGGATTTTGGCCGCTCAAACGAGACAGGCACGCGGTACACTCGTTCTTGTAGGTTCTGTTTATTTGTATTTAATTGTTTAATAAATGTTTAATAATATCTTTGAATCGTAGAAGGAAGTGTTTGTCGTAAACCGCCTTATTTGGCGGATACGGACTTGGCCAAAATCCAAGTCCAGTTCCAACATCGCGCAGGCGCGTTCTTTTCCCTATTACGTGGACAGCGTCATCCAGTGGTGGACGCTGTCGCCACACATCATTTGTGGCTGCCAACATGGTAAGAGCCATACGGACAAGGGAGGGAAGGCATAGTGGTCTCGTACTCTCCCAAAGCCGACCAAAAATTTGAATTTTTTTCAAACATTTCTGTGAGAAAATTAAAATTTTGAGAGAAAATACCATTTATATGGTTTATTAACTAATTTGTTAATTTTTTTTTTTGAAGTGTGGTAACTCCAAATTTCTCGGGAAGAAAATGAGCAGCATTTTATCTTCCGTTTACGCGTTACCATCGATTAGCATTAGAAGAAATAATGACCCTCAGAAGCCATGCATCATCTGCGAAATCATCAAAACATAATAAGCAATAGTTTTCAACAGATCCACTTAAACAATTTTTTGACCATTTTGTCTCTGTACGCGGTGTTTTGTGTTTCAGAAAGGACTCCGTAACTTTGAAATGACATAACTTAGAAACATTGACAAAAAGAAACATGAAACAATGGTACGTTTGATCAGAGGCGTGTTCAGGGAGGTTCTAAAGGGACCCCATGTCCTCCCCAACAAAATTAAAAAAATAAATATTTTGGTGAAAACATTGAAGTAACCATAGAAAATATCCTTTATATGTTATATAAACCAATTTCTGTTAATTTAAATACTTTTTGAAAGGTGGTAACTCACAATTTCTCGGGAAGAAAACTTTTTCCCCTCCCAAACCCGTTTGTGCCCCCCTCGAAAGATCGATTTTGTGTACGCTCCTGAACGTGACTGCCAGCGTCATATTTCGTCTTCATGAGCATTAGTAAATTCGTTTTTATCAAACCAAACTTATGTGGCGAATTCGGAAAAAAAATTGGAGCATTTTCTTTAAAATTTTGGAAGATCTTTTATCGTTAATCTTCGATGTAGGATAGCCGATCTATCAAGGATCCCACCGTGTGCAATGGATGCTGTGCGGTACATGTATAACAAAGTACTTCAGTTGTAATGCTACGAATTACATTGTACAGGGGGATTCAAATTAATGTAACACTTTATGATATAAGATGATATAAGACTCCTAAACAAGCATTTTTGGTCATAGAATGCACGGTCGAATCGCAATAGCAAAGGCGGTAGAGGGTGTTTTTAGGGAGGGCTCAGTAGCACTTCCCCAACAAACAAGCATATTTTTCCGACATATTTACTGCGATATGTGCTATTAACCATTCAGGGATGCATATGCACCTTCGGATTGAATTAGAATTTGTTTTTTTGTTGGTGCAAGGACGGTTATGTTGCACCAAACGATGATTACTCGGTATAATGACTTTCACCTCTAAAGTTTGTCCCATGCATTTAGAATCGCCCTGCATACTGCGTAATAATTCAAATCACGAGTTGCTGAGACACATAAAAATTTCCAATCATTCCTCAAAGTACGAATTTTGAGGGAAAAGATTTCTCAAAAAAAAAACCAAAATCTATGTTTACCAATACATTATGCGATTCTTAATTCCTTTTTACTCTTTCTATGCATATTTTACCAATATGAGCAATCAAGCAATTACCACCAAGCATTTAAGCTACGAAAGCTATTCGGATTAATGGAAAGGAAGGAAAGAATAATAATAAAAAAAAAAAACCCTTTTCCAAGATCTTTATCTTAAGTGCAAGTAAGTACTCAAGGAATCTTCGGTGCTTGAAAGAAAAGCAAAAGGAAGTCATCGGGAACTTTAATGATGACGATTAGAATAGCGCTAATGATGATGGAGGGAGGATGGATATATTGTGTTCTTTTCTACCTTCTCGTTGGAGGTTCATTAATGGCTTGCACCATTAAAACCAAACGTTTTTAATTGCTTTGAGTAAACGATGTCGTTTCCGTTCGGGCGCCTCTTGCCGATTTACTTCCATCCGACTCTTGGAAGAAACTGTACGCTTGTGGGAAAATACATATCAATTGAAGGTATGACATGTCTTAGAACTTGAGATTTCTTACTCGGTTATGAAGAAATGAAAAATCGCAGGCTTTAAAGGGCAGATATTTCATGCTAGTATCGATCGAAATACTTTTACATCCATGGCTTTTCAAGAGAAAACGCCTTTTCAAAAGATCGGAACGCTTTTCGAATAAATCCCAATAATTTTCCCATTTAAAAAGGAATGGGATATTTTCTGTAATTTACTTACGTTGCTATTGCATATCTACTTGAATTGATCATTTTTGCCGCTCCATGGTGATTTTCTGAACACGAAGGCCAATTAAATCGAGACCTACAATTTATTGCCGATTTCGAACGGCAGCGTTTGACATGTTGCTTTTTCTTTTCCTCATCGCGGGTTGGTGCGCTAACCCGTTGGTGTGGGACACCCTGAGGTAGCAATCGTTTTTTGTGGTCATGTCGTCGTCGTTTCTGTTGCATCCCTGTGTCGGGAAAGTTTCTGACAAGGACGAACCGGGTATGGAACTCACGACATCTCTAAACATGCTTTCGTACTTCAGGCGAGTATCTGATCGACCTGGGCTACACAAGCCTTATATTTCGGGGAGAAAAAAAACACAGGCAAAGTTTGCAGTATCAACTACAGTGTTAGTTAAAATATTTTTAACTTTTTCAAACTGTTTAAATTCATTTTTAGAATTTTTAAATTTTGATGATAAAATAACATTTAATACACAATTTTTTTCCAATAGCCTATAGTATTTTTTTAAAATTTATCACAGTTCCGACAGATTGGATGGACCGGATCGATACACCCGGGACCGTACCGCTCGTATCAGCGGCACCTATCGGCTGTTTTTTGAGGTTTTTTTTCTTTCCTGTCAAAAAAATTCCCCTGACCTAGCGATGCTAACCCTGAAAACCGTTTTTTTATTTCGTCCTTGCCAGAAAGTTTCCTGACGAAGGGGTACAACAGAAACGATGACCACACACAAAAAACGATTGCTACCGCAGGGTGTAGCGCACCAACCCTTTGGTGAGTATAAAAAAAAAGCAAAATGTCGAAAGTAGCCTTCCGCAATAAATTGTAGGTCCCGGTGTAATTAGCCCTCGTGTGCAGAAAATAACCGTGGTGCGACAAAAAAGATGAAATTATGATTAAAAATTCAAGTAATAAAAATCAAAATGAAGTCATTTCATAAATAATTAGTAGGAAAATTTACTTTCTCTAACACTAATAATTAATACTATAATAACTAATGCATATAAATAATTAGAAATTTACATTGAAAAATCAGTTATTCACATTTTAATGATAATTTTGAATTTCTATGGATAATCTTCAGTGAGCAATTTCAATCATTTATGTATTGAAATGCAATTTTACAAGAGGAAATTTCAATTTAAATTATTTATATATGGATTGAAGTCTTGCTTTTGATCATTTTGAAATAGTGTTCAAATTATTTTAATAGATTTGGTTTTTGGTTAAACTTAACCGATTCTGTGTATTTAGGTGGGGGGGGGGGGTTTATTTTTGTATACGAAATCCTTTAAAAGGTGATTTACATTTGAATACTTTTAAAATGAATACTGTTGTTGTTTTAGGCATCGTGAATGATTTAAATGAATTCTTGTTTGGAATTCTGATTCCCCCTTTTTTTTTAGTAAAAAGAATTCCCCGGAACGAATTCAACGTGAATACTCTTTGTCATAAATATGCAATGTTTAGCAGACAGTCATAAATATTTACTATGCTAATTGCATTTTTCTCTTTGCTCTTGGGTTTTTGGTGCGATAAAACGTTTTCCGTGGAAAATATATGAGTTTATTTTGCTTTTTTTTTTGGATGCAAAATTGTGTTTTTGTTCTTGTGAAGGCTAGCTTTTATTATAAAAAGAGTTTCACATCTGTTCAGGTTCACGTTTTAGTTAACAATCGTTGTTATTTCTGCTTCGGGAAAAAATTTGTTATTGTTATGCGTTAGTATTAAAGGGCTTCTCGATAAATTTCTGATTTTTTATAATATGCGTAAAATATTAATGGATGAAGGGAAAAAATTCTGTGCATTATTTGATTGAACAAAATACTCGGACAATTTATAAATTTCAAATTATTAGATGAATTCAGCTCTTATCTAGATAATTATGTGAATTATTTATAATCTTGACTAGAAGGGATCAACTTCTATCTGCATGTTATCAAGGTATCTAATGTTCAGGTGGGTGTTTTTAGGGTCACTAGAGCCTGTTTAAGACCAAAAAGAAACCTGGTAGTGATTTCGGTCATCTGAAGTTTCACCTTAATCTTATTTTCTAAATTAACATCCTATATCTTGTGATTTTATCGATTCATAGATATATTACGGTAAATGTGATAAATCCGATTATTATGCATAATGGCCGACCATTTTGGAAAGTTTGATAAATTTACCTAAATTTATCACTTTTACCGGTGATTATGTGTAATGCCCAAGCGTCGTTGGTAACACCGATTTAAATAATAATACGATTTATTATTTGAATGGCCGTACTTATCAGTTAGGGTCTGAATCGGATATAATCAATTCTGGTGTAACGAATTTTTCCCGAACATTCATTCTCGAAATAACTCCTATTTAAGGAATTCTGAAATCAGATCTCGATATAAGAAAGTCCTGTGCAGCGAATTTTCCTATCATACCCCGATACAATGAACACTCATTTTGTAAATTTTGTGATCGTACTCCGATATAATAAATCCCCTACTTAACAAATTTTTGAGTTGGTAAATTTTTACAAGTCCATATGAGTATACAATCCAACTCCCAATATAACATGCTCCTATTTAACGAATTTTTCTAAAACCTGACCCCGATATATTTAACCCCTATTTGACGAATTTTGCAATCGGACCTCGATATGACAATTTTCTGTTCAACAAATTTTGAACTCGGTTTTTTTGCACTTCATCAGCAAGCACGCTATCTGTATTCACCACGGGAGACAAGACTTTACTTTCCTTATTTCCCGCACTGTGATGCAGAGACTTTCAGCAGCTTCCCTTAAACTCCGCAAATGGTGATAGGCTCCGCAGCAGTTGGCGACAGTAGTGTGTGAGATGATTGTTTTTTCAGCCCAAAATCTATCCAAAGGATGTAGCCAAAGCTCAAAACCATCTCGGTCTTCCTTCTATCGCCACCTGGGTGTCATTTGCTTAATTTAAGGGCGGCTGCCAAGTCTCTACTTCAGCCTGTCACACTACTGCTTTAAATAAGGAAAACAAAGTCGTGCCATTCTAACTCTTTAAGGGGTTATTAAAAATTTACCTCATCTGCATTATATCTTCCACATTAAAAATCACTAAACCTTCTAGAAATTTCTACCTATTTTTTTAAAGAATTTTTTTTTCTGATCAAAAGCTGACAAATCCCCCCCCCCTCCAAAACAAAATAATAATAAGGGAAGAGAGGGGAAAAAACCTATCGTTTTCTGTTGTTCATGCAGCCGCTGTGGTGGTCGAGTGGTCATAGTGACGGACTCGTGATGCGAGGATCCGGGTTCGAACCCCACAGTAGTGGTCGGCTGAAGTTGGTTTTCTGTGGTTCCCAACTTCAAAGTGCGAATGCGAGGTGATCTTCCCGTTAAAAAGTCTCGCCACAGAGACCCTACAACGTTACAAATATTCAATCATTACACTTCACTCACAATTTGAAGTACAGAAGGCAGCACTGAAATATCAGACACAACACTAGCTACACACTCAGACTGTTAGATGCACTCACTTTGTTCCAGACTCTGCCACGAAGCTGGGCTGGAAGAGATCTCGGCAACGGGATAAGTCCGGTGGCAGAGCCCCTGGCGTTCATTCATTCATTGTTGTTCAAGCAATAAAGTAATATTGCGTACAGCATGAAGGTACTGCTTCGTTTGGCCTCCTAGAAATAGCACTATTTAAGTATACACCAGAGCTAACGAGAACAACTTATATTCATATTTATTTACATAGACGCCTCAACCAGAGCGTTCGACATGCTCTCATGTCCAACAGTCCACAACATGTCTCTCCTCGGCTCCATGGCCTATTCACTCGATCCGATTCTTATACATCACTTCATTTCACTATTTACAATTGTGATTTATTTACATGAATCACCATTTTTCGATATCAAATTTTATACTTGTTTGCTGGCGAGGTGCGTAATGGCACCTGCCCATGTATGTAATATATCTTTCTCAAGATCAATAAATGGTTAGGTCCCCGGAGGCACCCGAGTCCCCAGGGACAATGTGCTTATATCACTGAGTGTGACAGAGCCTGGGTGTCTCTCGGTTCCTATCACTATTCCTATCACTTCCGACACAGCTACTACCTCGAAGCAAAAAGAAAAAAATCCTCTCTCTTTCCCCCTTATGTTACAAGACTTTGAACAAAAGATGATTTCACCCACTGGCAGTTGACTGACACGACGGGAAGGGACATGTTATCAGGAGAGGAAAACTTTCAACCGTATGCGGGGTCGGGATTGCCGTTTTGAGAGAGTTTTAAGAATCCGAGATATCTCGGGATTGCCGCTGTAAGGGTTAAAACGCGACTATCCAAGTAATGTGTCCAGAATGATAATTTCTGAAATCCGGCAGCAATCTATTGACTGTTCCGTGCACCTCATTAACAAAGTTCATGCTATGGAGACCCAACGGACGTAATCGCTTATTATTCTGATAACTCCATAGATAATGCGTGGCTTCTAAGGGCCCCGTTGTTTCTTCTAATGCTAATCGATGATAACGCTTAAACGGAAGATAACACACTGCCCATTTCGTGTCTTGACAAACCAGGGCATTACGGCCATTATTACACGATATTTATGAGAGCATGAAATTTACAATATTCATATGTTGCAATGCCTCATAGATTGTTGGCAAGCGTGAATTCAATCATGAAAGCTTGGGTCCAGTAGACGAGGAATGTTTACTGATATGACAATTTGTAGGGCGCATTGACATCCGAAATCCTTAACTAATCCAGTAAATCCGCAACGAGCATCAACTTGATGGATTTCCGCCATCTATGTTCCCCCGTCGGAATCGCATGATCCAGTGATATATATACGCACATATACTGACCCGCTCACTATACATCAGGAGGAGTTGGTACTCAACTGATCAATGTTCTTCTACGTCATTTAAGAGTCTCTCTAATGAAATACTCAGCGTGTTCCGAGGGATTTCATCTCCTGTAGACGGTATTGAGAAATATATCATAGGTATGGACCGGAACTTCACTTTGTGTTGAAATATCTGCCGGAGATGGATACACAAGCGTGTTATTTCTTCATGCAACATTATTTGTTCCCTCGAGCATGTTGACTGTTTCTCCAAATCATTACATTGATGGGTGTCCGTTATGATTATTCAGAGTATTTCAGAGTTGATCGTTGCCGCTTGATCGTCCGACGCGACGCCATGAGATATTTTTTTAATTATGGGTCGTCAAGTGGATTATTAAGGCTGACGAAAAATTGTATCCGATGGTGTCGTGTAATTGAACAAAAAAGTCCTCAAGGAAGTTGGAATAGGCCTTAGATTGGCTGTTTCTTAAATTTATTTTCGCTCCCCCCTTGGATCGTAATTCCTTCTCGTGGTCTGTCTGTCTTATCTAGAGCTTTGCACCATATCCCCCAGGAGCTAATACCTTTGTATCTATTGAACTGACTGTTTTGAGTAAATAGAAATTTTAAAAATAAAGTTGATCTTCGGACTCCTGAGATTTTTTTTACAATGGCTATAAGGTCCTTCCCTCTTTTGATACAGGGTCATTTCAACATTATGAGATCGGGCTGAATGATGTTATCGTGGCCTCATACTTAGCTGGAAAAGCCACAGCTTACATATTTCCATGCTTGCCCTCGAAAAACATGGTCCCATATCTAAGCTAACGGGTCCTCTTTGAGTATGACCCTCTTCCAGAACTGGTCATACCATTGATATAACACTTATGACTATGGCCATATCCAAATGGGCCAATGTATTGACCCTTTGACTACTTACGATGCTTCAAAGTTCTGTACTGGGTTAGATTATTTATGTACAAAAAGTGAAAAATATTTATTTTCCATCCTTTCGTTTTTAATTTGAACTAAAATTATCTATCAAATAATTTACACAATAAATATTCATTATTGTCATTATATTCATATTTATTTTCATTTTTGTATTATTATACTTTTCATAATAGTGTTTATATGATTCTGGTTCTATGCGCAGTACTGCTGGAGTTTCAGATGGTGGTGGTTACCCTTTCGTCCAAAATATTTTAAATTTAGCTTAATCTCATGTAGAAGATTCTATGTGCCCTACTACAAACCGATAAAAACCCTAAAACAAATTTAAAAAAGAATCGATCTAATGTATCTCATAATTTATCACAATATCTCGTAAAATTTACTTCTATTTCCAATTAAAAAAATGCATAAAATTTTTCAATGTATTTTAAATTTTTAGAATTATTTTTCAAAATATTTAGTTTAGATCAAGTCTTCCCCTATTTCACCTACCTTATAATTAAAAAGCAGCTCTTATTCATTACTTCACGTTGAATTTTTCATTTTTAACGATGCTTATTTCACGGCTTTATGAGCCAGCGATACAACTTAAAATACGGCTTTTCATGAAACTTTTTTAATTACAGTAAAAAATGTTTAATAAGAAGAAAAAAAAATCACGAGAGAGAGGGACGAGAGTAATGCTTATTCTCCAGATTATTCCCAAGGTACATTCAAGGTAATTTTTTTTTTCATCCCAACTTCAAGATCTCGAACGGACTTAATGAGGTTCAATTAAAAAGACATTGTATCTCTTCCTCTCAGTTTCTGATGTAAACGCATCACTCGATCGAAATCCTTCAAATACGCTACGCACAGCATACCTTCCATTTATGATTTTTTTCGTACTTATCCCATGCTAATAACCATAATCATTAATGACGGAGGGTGATTTTTGATCCTTCGCCCCGCACACAGTGTGATTTCCTCTTGAGAATAAGTCAAATTACTGATGATTTTGTTGGTCACCCGCCACCATCTACTCACTTCATTTTGAACTAAGGTGGTGTCCTTTCTAGAAACCGTGAAAGCAATGGAGGGATTTTCGCAGTTTTATAATGATGATAAGCACATTGTAAATGCATGGGAGTCCTACCAAAAATATCTAACCAAAGAATGTTCTCGAAGAAATGAACGTTTGTTGCTTTGCGGTAATTGTCCAGAAGCAGTGCAAATGTTATTACAACGAAATTGAACAGATGCTGCGTTGTAAGATATACCGCCGAAGTCATTGGACGTGTATATACGCGAGAGCAGCTCATTACAAGCGTTCCGTGGGAGGCAATAAGAGAAGAGTGGGCGGGGGGGGGGGTGGCTTATGAATATTTATTAGGTAAAAGAAATTTCCTTCTCTGCGCTAGAAACCACGAAATCGATGTCCTCATTTCCTTTCGAACATCGGCTGACGTGTAAAGCTCATCAGTCCTCAAAAAATAACAACCATGCACTAAATTTACTTCGTATTTCTTTTTTTTTTCCTTCCGACCCCCCCCCCTCCCCCTCCACTTAGCCTTCCATAGTTAGTTAGGGTCGGAAAACACGCTGAAAATTTTTGAAAATAAATATTGACTAAGCTGTAGTAGTTGCAGCAAGCTGCGTTAGTGATAATGACAAGAGGAATGACGCGGTTCATTTAGTGATTTTTTTAACATTTTATTTTAAAATTTTCCTACTGGTTATCTCAATTATAACAGAAGGAACGAAAATCGATAGTATCGATTTTTGGTTACGTTCTGCTGTGTAAAAGTTTTCTAAACTTATCAGGTTTGATGTGCATGAAATATGTCCGAATACAGATGCTGACTATGACCGAATATTATTGTAATCTGATTGAAATGATGGTCGTGGGTTTCCTCTGCATAAAAAACAAATGCTTTCAAACAAGGCTGTGAGTAATAATCACATTTAAACAAAATTCTTGGGACAATTATTTCAAAAAGGCATTTAAACGAAAGCTCTAGCTCTATTTGTTTTTTAACAATGCTTCAGTCAAAAATGTTTTTGAATGGTGCTATCTTATAACAAATGGTTTCAAAGAAAGCTCTAGCCAACAATGTTTTTGAAGGAAGCTCCAACTATTGACTGACCACAGCCCCAGTGGATCATCCTGCGATGCTTCACAGCCAGCTGTATTTACAAAAGTGATGAACAGAATAGAGGGAGCAGTAGAGATAAAAAAAATATATGAATGTCATATTGAAGAGAACAGTAACGGTGCTCTTACCAAAATGATGTTTGTAAATAAAGCTGTAATCATTGATGTTTGTAAATAAAGCTCCAAACATTGATGTTTGTAAATAAAGCTCCAAACATTGATGTTTGCAAACAAAGTTCCAACCAGTGGTGTTTCTAATCATAGCTCTAACCAGTGGTGTTTCTAATCAAAGCTCTAATCAATGGCGTTTGTAAACAAAGCTCCTATCAATGACGTTCGTAAACAAAGCTCTTATCAATGATGTTCGTAAACAAAGCTCCTATCAATGACGTTCGTAAACAAAGCTCTTATCAATAATGTTCGTAAACAAAGCTCTTATCAATGATATTTGCAAAAAAAGCTGTAATCAATATTCATTTGAAGCATCGCTCTAATCAATGTTGTTTTGAAGCATTGTGCTCTAACCAACAACTTTTAAAAACTAAACTCCAATCAAAGATGCTATAAAGCAGAGCTTTAACGAACAAATATTTTAAAGCAAAGCCTTAACCGACACTTTTTTGAACCAAGTTCCAATCAATGATGTTTTTTAAACAAATCTCCAACCAACGATGTTTTGTAAAGCTCTAACCAATATCCATTCTCATAGGAATCTTAAAGGAAACAATTATTAACATCTTAAAAACAATCTTATGAAGAAACTTTTTCATAGAAAATCCTCCCTGCAAACAACGTTTTAACCAGATAATGGCAGGAAAAGATCAATATACAAAGACAAATACCACAACAGGGAAATTGCCTAACGAGGTGGCTGAAAAAAGATGTCCATAAAAAATATGAATGCCAAATATAACCAAAATACAATGAACATTGAAGGACCGGACACACCCCACTTCACTTTTCTCAGAGAGATATCAAAGTGTTTCCGAAGGATTGGATGTGTCTACAATAAGCAAAATACAGCAACCCAATAAAAAAGTATACTTCGCAAAAGAAAATATGTACTAATAAGTAATACTATAACACTGCCCATAAAAATATTATGGTTGTCTTATTTAAGTATGGGTAGCTTCTAGATTAATCCCACAATGTCAATCGTAATTATTTTCAAACGTGCCTTTGTGTTAGAATTCATGACCTCCAGAGGTAAGCTATTCCATTTATTAACAACCCTATTAGAGGAAAAACTTGCGACACCACAACCTGGAGTTGTTCCTTACTAAACGATACTGGTGTCCACTTGTGGAAGCAGTTGATTGACAGTGTATTAATTACTCATGGTGCATCCATCTGGCTGAAAATTTTAAGTACTTCAATCATATCCCCTCCTCCGACACCCGCGCTCTTCCAATGTAAACATATTCAAGAAATCACTTCCCTTCATAGCTCAAGCCTTGTGTGCCAACAAGAGTACGCGTAGTTCTTTGCTGTACGTCCTTCCCATTCAAGTCTATGTCTCTCTGTAGGTATGGGTCTCCAAGCCTTCACAGCATACTCAAGTCCAGGACGATCTAAGCCTCGGAAAAGCGGCAGAATGACTTTGGGAGAACGAGAAAAGACCTTTTAAAGAATGAAACCCCCCCGAGCATTCAATCCGTTTTTTTTACCCTCACTTTTTACTCTACATTTTTTGTACCATTCTACTCGTAAGTGAAACGTGGACTATTCGAACCAAAATGCGCGACCATGCACTTATCAACGCTAAAGGCCATCCTGCAGTCATATTCATGTTTGCCTGGAGCATCTCCCTATCGCTTGGATTCCCGACTACGCCCATTAGCTTCACGTCAACTGCGAATTTGCTAATAATCTCATCCACATATCTTGGTCGAGATCAATAAAAAGTGAAAAAAAAAAAAAATGGGCCCAAGGACACTTACTTGAGGGTACTCACGCACTCCGCTTGTGACACCAATCCAATCAGAAAATTCCCCGTTGACCATAACCCGTTGTGACTTATCTCTCAACCTCGATTCTATCCCATTCAAGTTGCCCCCAATCTCAATCTCATATACACGCTTCAAGAGTTTACCATGTTGGACAAGATCGAATGATTTCTGGAAATCAAGATAAACAATATCGAATATATATATATTCCATAAAAGTTTTTTTTCCTTTTCCCAAAGCCTTAGTAGATACCTAACAATTAGAGATTCTGAAAGCAATCGAAACGAAACAATGAAACTTTCCACTAATCATCAAGGCACATTCACAGAGAATAGTTACGATATTTATAGATAAATATATATTTCTTTTATCTTTACAATACAAAACTTCTTTAATTAGTAAAGTTTAGGATCACACTCTTTGCAAAATATATATTTACTCTAGCATAGCTGTTGATCTCGATATAATTTGGTGGAAAAATTCCCTTAACGAAGTATAGCGAACAATTTCAGCGCTACGCAAACAAAACACTTAAAGAATTCTATATTCCGTTCAAAACAACAACGTTCTTTTTATAATGGAATAAATTCATAGGGGCTTCCAAGTATAGTAAGCTTCACTGCTCACTATCTCAAGAACTAACTCCTAAGAAAATAATATTTATGTATAATTTTAAATTCCTATTTAAGATTCATGCACAAGAGTCTTTTCTCATGTAAAACCCTTCTTGTCCGAAGTTGTTATGGATGTTTTTGGCATCGTTCCTATTTATATGCATAGACATATATATATATCGCGAGTAGTATTAATTCTCTATGTTGCTCTGAAGATAATGACTTTGCCGTTTTCTTTTATTTTATATTATTTTCATCATTTTTTTATTGTTGTTTTCGTCGAGAAGATGTAAGATTGGACGTGAAATTGGATGGTTCCGTGTTTTTCTTTTATTTTCATTTTATTTATTTTATTTATCCTTACGTTCTCTTTCCATGGGTGTCCCGGTTCGAGAGCCTGATTTACTTCACGAAAAATGGTCCCGGAACCTTAAAGTCGGGAATAAAATTTCGATTTCCCAGATTAAATTTTGCAACGGACTTGAAAAATAAAATAAGAAAAATGAATAAAAAAAAAACGGTATAGATGTCGTTGGTTGGCTTGAAAAGCACTGGAGGAGGTACACGATAAGGAAAAAGGACGCAAAAAGACAAAAAAAAAAAAAATACACTGTACAGCCATTTTCTTTACTTAAATTTTTTTTTTCATTGAAGAAACAAGGTTTTAGTTCCCATTTTCTTAGTAGAAGGACTTCTGTTTCACTTTACTGAGACACTATATTTATCCTCCTACTGTTTTTACTGTATACTGTAGTAGTTTGTCTCTAACTATATCTCTCTTTATATGTGTATAGTAAGTGAAGTGTATATGTTTTTCTCTTATTTTCTTTTTTCGTCTGATGAAATCTAAAAAAAGCCGTTTTCGGGAATTGTACAGGGTGACCGCTCAAGTCCCTCGCTGTTTACTGATGAACCGTTGATCCTAGAGGCATACTTGTAGTTAGGAAAGTACCTCAATGGCGTGTAGACCTCAGATACGGCATTTACATTGCAAGGGGGTTATGTAGTTATTGAAAGACAAAAAAATTTTTTTTACGGACATACTGTCCTCAAAAAAAAAACCGAATTAGAAAATTGCTGCCCTGTCTCTAAAACAGAGTCCAACAAAAAACTCCGGGTTTCGAAGTACAATATTAAATAAGATATTCGGATTCAAAAAACGGAGGAAATTTGGGAAAGAACAGCATAAACTAACGGACGACGCTACTTTCCCAACTTTTCTCAGATTTTTGAATTAAAATATCTCTGCGAATATTGCACTTAGATGCGTGGCATATTTGTTATTGGCCTCAAGAGAGACAGCGCAACAATTTCTTAATTGGGTTCTTCAGTACAGAATGTTCGTATACATATATATTTTTTAATTTTAATAACTATACACCCCTTTGCAACAAGAAAGACGTAGGGGCGCGGTAGCCCAGGTCGGTAATATAGGCGCCTGAAGTACCAAAGGATGTTTAGAGGTGTCGCGAGTAAGATACCCGGTTCGTCGTTGTCAGAAAACTTTCCTGACACGGGTACAACAGAAATGGCGACATGACCCCAGGAAAAAATTGCTACTGCAGGGAGTCCCCATCGAGGGGTTAGCGCACCAACCCCCCTCGATGAGTATAAAAAAACAAGCCTGCCGTTCGGAATCGGCAATAAATTGTAGGTCCCGGGGTCTAATTAGTCCTCGTGTGCAGAAAATGACCGTCGTGTGACAAAAATGATCAAGAATGACGTACATCTGAGTTCTACACGTTATTCGGATACTTTTTCTAATTGGAAGTATGCTTCTGGGATCAACAGTACGCATGTAAAAATGCGGCTAGGAGAATTACAGAATCATCGTGCATACTTCAGGCAATAATTCTGCTAGCTCTGCTCAGCAATTGTTACTGGGAGATTCTTGGAGATTTGTGACTGGATACGAGATCAGCCATCCCTTCAACGGGGATCAAAACGCTAATATGATGTGATCTCTCATTTTAAATAAGGATCGCCACGGAGAGAAATGAGCCCTACAATATTTAAAGTTAATTTAAAACATTCAACTTCAATAACATCAAAGTTAAGCAGACAGTTATGTTAGAAGCAGGACGTGGTCATAATAACGTGACTCAACCCTGTATAAATCATGGATCAAATCTTTTGTAATAAAAATCAGCTGATCATTAATATTCACTAACACGCAACTACTGTCAAAATGTTATTGTGCATAACATTACAAAAACATATACATAACATTTCAAAAAAATTCCTCGCATTTTATTAATATTAAAGAAAATTATATAAATTAAAGCAAATTCTATTTTTTTGTATATATAACAACAGTAAGGAATTATAATAAATACTAAATTATCACGCGATGTTCTAAGACTCTACTGTAATTAATAACCAAGTGCTAACATCCCATTTTCACGGATTAATAATTAATAATCGGGTAATTTATTTTTCTAGAAATATTTCATCCCCATTTTTTTTTATTAAACAAAATTCCGCAATTTACAAAATCGAATTCCCATCATGGATTTTTCTTCACGATATTTGGCGGTTCAGAAATGATTAATTTTAATTATGAAGTCATTAGTCATCGTTATTTAGGAGATATTCGGTTACATATGCGTGGCGTATATACGAGATGGAGATTATTCTAAGAATTTCCGAAGGAAATAAAATTGTGGGACTTCCATCCTAAGGATGTAGTGTCTTGAACCAGGAAGTAATTTTCAAAATTGGAAATTTGAATCCAGGGAGTTGATTGTTATGATCACAAAATGGTGGAAATGAATTAACAGAAGGTATTAATTAACAATAACTATTTACTATCAATTTAATATGAGTAATTTGTGTAATGGTGAGAGACCGGATATAATTTGCATATGCCGGATATATCATAAGTGCACATGCAATTGCATATTTCAGCACTTTTTATAGTTATTGCACATAAATACATAAAAACAGCGAAATTTTAGAATAAGTAAATGTTTCTAGCATTTTTTCCTATTGATCGCATTGTACTAATGTCTCAGGATTATTAGTTTCCTCATTTTTCAAATTTAATCAAATTTCTCTTCTTTTTTCCAGAAAATGTTTTATCATTGAGTGTTGTTAATTTTAAAGCATATTTTTTAGGAATTTTAAATGTATATTTTTGCATTTCTGAATGTATGTTTTCTTAGTTTTTTGAGCATATTTTTTAGTCTTACATCCGTGACTCTAATAAGCGGCGTCGATTTTATCGCCGTTATAGCGAGGTTTTTTTACAAATACAAAGGCTACAACATACAAAATGTCCAATGAGGTGGCTGAAGAAAAGCTGCCCATAAAAATATGGATGTCTAGAGAATACATATCTAAACTATATAAAACATACAGCAACACAAAAGAGCAATAAAAACTTATAATTATAGTAAAATATAAAGATACTGCCCATAAAAAATTATGATCGTCTCATTTAAGTATGTATGATAAATCGATTATCGAGACATCGAATAAATCAAGAATCGATTTATTCGATGTCTTTGATAATCTTCCAATGTCTTTGATACTTCGTTTTGAACGTGTCAATTGTGTTAGAATTCACGACCCCCGGAGGTGAGCTATTCCATTCATTCACATCCCTATTAGAGGAAAAACTCCCTGCGACACCACACACAACCTATAATTATCACTAACCAATCGATACTGGTGTCCCCTTGTCGAAGCAGTTGATTGACAATGTATTAATAACTCATTGGCCCATCCTATCCATCCCGTTGACAATTTTAATCACTTCGATCACATCTCCCCGACACTTGCGTTCATCCAATGTATATGATAGAAATCATTCTAGAAGTTTTGAAGAAATAAATTATATACGACTTCCATTCTGGGGAAGTGGTATGTGGAACCAGGAAGTAATTTTAAAATTGGAAATTTGGATCCAATGAGATGATTGTTATAGTCACACAAAATGGGGGGAAATAACGGAATTCGCGTGGTGTTCGATGGGAAAACTTGCCATCGTCCTGATAGACAATCGATGATGACGTTATTTCCTGTCGGAAATTGAATGTTACGTTTTCCTTACAAAGTTGACGCCATTTCATATTTTTTTTATTCATTCTATAAATGTTTTCCGTTTCGCACAAAATTCGTTTCTACGAAAATTTCGTTCTTCATTTTTTATTTTTTTTCAATGTTGAAATGAAGTTGTAAGATATGTTCTATGGGGTGAGTAAAGGTGTGACAGGAAGAAAATAATTTTCTCTCAGTGAAAATTGTTTTCGTAGCTTTCTCTCGGAATCGAAATAATCTATTTTTTTTCCCGAGTCCCGGAATTGATATAACAGAGTGAGACAGCAATAATGGAAAAAAGTGATGAGAAAGCCATTTTCTCGAAAAAATAATAATGTATATACGTCCAGAATTTTCACATTACAATGATCATCCTAATAATTCAATTATATTATTCGAAATATTTTCAATGATTGTTTATGACTGAAGAGAAGTTCAATTCATGTAATTTGCAAATTAACCACTTGTCCGGTGGGTTTTCATTTTTTTCTGCGTAGGAACTGTTAGGTTTTTCCATTCTATTCATATGTCTATGACGAGTAATAATAGGCAATTACAGATAATTGCATAGTTGATTTTTTGTAATTTAAAAATCCGAAAATGTTGATTCGCTTATTACTTTTCTTTTGAAATTAAAAACAAAAATTGAAAGCTCTTATTTGAATTTTTTGCATGCAATATAAATAATTTAGTTTTTAGATTATGTAACTGAAATAGAGATTATGTATCTATGTAATTGGATTAAAAGATTATGTATCTATAGATATCATTATATTGCTGTTGCATGAAGCTCCCCCCTCCCGTATCATTCGTGCAAATTTAGTCACGTGTTTAGTTTCTGTCATCGCCCTCTAGGGGCGAAAATTACGATGTCCGTGCTGGGGAAAAAGTGAATGACTGGATCTGACACAAAAAAGTCAGACAAGTTGTAGTTTAAAAATTCATGAATATTGAAGCAATTGGTGTACATATGCGAAAAAAGCTATTCTTATAATGGGATGATTTTTTTTCGGGGGATTGTTTTCAAACTTTTGTTGATAGAGAGCGCTACATGAAAGCAAATCCCTGGAAATATGCACAAATCATAGTCTTTTTATAAAATGCTGGGTGTACGTTTAACAGCTCCCATTTCTAAATTTTCCTGTTGCTGGCGCAAACATAAGGACAGCACTGTTGATGAAGGTGGTTTTCCTCGGCAAGGAACCGTTTCTGAAGCTTTGCGAACGTTTCGTACACAGAAGAGAATCAATAAAGGTGTAAGGATAATAAAATCAATGGATAATAAAATAGTAAGGAATAAAGGATAATATATAAAATCATTATTACGCCTAGCAGTCGAGTGGCTAGCGTGTTAGCCTTTGGTTGTGCAGGTCTGGGTTCGGGTATGGATGTCTACTAACACTAAGAAATTCCCTGGACAGATCATACACATCTCTTGTGAATGCGAGAAGATCGCGTTATATGCGTATATACAGGGTGGGCAGAAAGTCCATAGAAACTTGAAAAATTCATAAAACGGAAACAAAAAACGGTATGCAGGGTTTAGCATCGCTGCGTCACGGAAATTTTTCTAAAACAAGGGAAAACATAACTCAAAAACAGTCGATGGGTGGCGCTGGTACGAACGACTTCGGTGGAAATATGCAAATGAAACGGTTATAAGAAATTGCGCTCCTAATCCACAACCAGTTCACCGTTATAAACCATGTATGTGAACAAGGATGCTGAGTGCGAAGGATAAAGCTTTTCGTTGGTGAAGTTGTTAAACCGGAATCACGAACCAGCGACCATTGCCTTGCGTAAATTCCGAGTTCAGAAGTGAGGACTACTTCACCAAACACCAACTCTGGCCATATCGCTGTATTGCAATTTACTGCCATTAGTGAGATGGGTTGGAAGTGAAGGCGCTGTCTATCGGTGGTCGCCTCGAGTTCGTTAGGGAAAATATCTTATCTATATCCTCCTTTGGGTTCGAACCCGGGACCATGACAACAATCGTCACGATGGTAGACGAACATCTTACCACCATGCCACTCGGGCACAAAAAAGTGATGCCAACAGCACGCGGTGTTCCCAGGTGGTCAGAAGTGAGGACTGGAAAAGGGCCTTTAACAGCGACAGGCCTCAAAGCTTGTTCAGCAGTTTGGGAAAACTATAGCCGGACGACCATGTTTAAGGAAGGCCCGTTAGCTGCGTATTGCAGCCGAAATGGAAGCGTTAGCGTCCGAATCACATGCAGGAATCAGCAGTGCTCGTGAAGCTGCCAGACTTGGGCTTATTACCGGACCTGCTGTACTCACTCTGCGTTGCTGGATTTGTGACTCGCCTGAATGCGTTATCCCCTGTGGTGGTGGTCACGTGGAACGCATACTGCTGTAATAAACGTTTTTTAAGCATTCCGTTCGTTATTTCCGTATCCTTTCTTTGACTTGTGTATGTCAACACCTCTTATCGGCTGTTTTTTGAGGGTTTTTTTTCCTGTCTTAAAAAAAAAAAATTCAGTGACCTAGCGATGATAACCCTGCAAGCCGTTTTTATTTCGGTTATTTTTTCCTATGAATTTTCAAAGTTCCTACGGACTTTTACCCACCCTGTATATATAAAAGCCTGCTGGGATTACTTGCATCGCCGTCTATTAACAAAAAAAGTTTGAACTTTTTTTTTCTTTACAAAACACACATCCCCCTTTTGAGAATAACCTTTTCGCAAACCGCATTTAAATACACCGAGTCCTTCAATTTTTATGAATTTCCAAACTATTTACGAATTTATAGGACATACCCATTAGTTAGAAATTCCAATCTCAGGAGAGAGATACGTAGCGAGTTGTATAAACAGATAAAAAAAAATTATTGGGGATCCTCGCGCGCGGCTTCTTGAAAAGTTCACGAATGCTTCTATGAACAATGAGTGTAAACTGAGAAGTGATCGAGAGACTCGCGTGCAACGTATATCCTGTTTTAATTTTTATTGTAGACCAGTGTTTCCCAAAGTGGGCAATATCGACCCCTGGTGGGAGATGCAATTGTCCCGGGGGTGGGGGGGGAGAATATAAAGCTACGTGTGTAACATAGGATCCTATTGCCACGCTGGTTTTGGGGGGGGGGGTGATGTGAGAGAAAAAAATTTCTGAAGGCGGTGGCGATGGAACAAAAAGTTTGAGGAAACTGCTTTAGACGAACACATTTATTTAACCATTTAACCAGGATAGGAGAAATCACTAAGCCCCACCTGAGAAATGCCGTATTTATTAATTTTTTCAATGAATTAAGCTTTCTCCTCATCTTAAATTAATAAAAAGTAAGGGAGGATAAGAAAATGTGCCCCATTGAGATATCAGCTTTATAAAATATCTAGGCTTGCCATTGTTAAAGTAAAAGGCTTCTTAGAAGGCGAGATATTTCGTCAATGTTGCTGAGAAAGAGTTAATATTTTGAGCTCAAACTCTGAGAATATATATTTATTGGAAAAAAACCCGGAAGTAAAAAGTGCTAGAAAATGTTTCGTGATATTCGATGCATTGCACTTCAGTTACAACGTTAAAAGCGATGCTCATAGATGTTATCACGATGACCGCAGCTCTAGGAGTGCATATTGATGTTGAAGCGGAGATATCCTTACAACGGGATTTGAGCGTAATTTGCCGATTATGGCCTGGGAAAGTATTGAAGATTCTTTACGTATCAGTCCAAAAAAATAAATAAAATACCAAGTTCGTGCATTACGTACTACATATGCACTCAGATTGTTCGGTACGTAATGCACACTTCCGGCAAAACGCATTCGATAGTAAATTGCCTGTGGTGATAGATAGAAGTTGTGCTCGGTTTGAAAGAAGGAAAAAAGTGCAGTAAAACAATTTTCTGGCCAAAAAAAGTAACATATTTTACTGCGTATACTATGCATGCCTCGTAAAAGTGTTGTCATCTAGAGTTATTGTTTTGTTGTTCTGGACTACGGCCAACATTAAAATTAAGTTCTGCTGTGTGTGTGTATATCTTATCACCATTAATGACGATATTTACCCATCGATAGACATTCGCTTTGAAGACGATAGAAGTTCCAGAATAACATAGAAAAATACATTTAGCTTCAAATGTGAAAAATTGGTCTGAAAAATAAGTCATTATTCGTACACTTGGATTGTGATCTACAAAATCTCCTAAATCAATCGAGAGCTTATGAAACTTATTAGGAAGGAGGTGAATGAATCGACACTTTCTGCATTCATCAAAAATCTTGGCGAAACATTGATTTATTGTAGGGCTTCATAAAATCGATGCCATAATTAATGTGTGTGTGTGTGTAGTTTTTTCCTGCAGGCGTTCACACAAAATATTAGTCTGTGAGAATTTCTTTCTGACCTCTGGTAAAAAATTGAAACGCCTCCATGGCCAACTTTGAGATTAAAGTGAAATAGACTAGGATTTTTTTTCGGAATGAGAGAAAATATGCTACTAACTACATTTTGCCACTCCATGCATGTTGCTCATGCTTAAATACGGCCATGATTAATGACTCATTATATATTATGTAAAACTCTCTCTCCCCCCCCTTTCTCTTACCCATACATATTGTTATACTTTGGTTATGTATAGTCTAACATGATGAGTAATATTTTCTTTTCTTTTGCAGGTAAGTCCTTAATACGGAACTTTCGAATGCCGATTCATCTGGAGCTTGCTTATTTGTTCATTGTGCTATGAAATGACGTATTATACAGCATCAATATGTAAGTTTATCCGATGTATTGTACGATAACGTATAATATATATATAATTTACTTATCCTGAAATACGTCATTTTGATTTAGAAAATTTTCTGAATCTCTACAGAAATTTTTAAAAAATGAATTTTTGCTTCTTATTGACTTGCCGAATTATTAGGTGCTCTCGTTGACTTGTAGGGGTTCTAAGGGAAGGGGGAAACACACACACACACACATTGAATATTTTTCCCTTACTTCCTAGTAATGCCTCGGAGGTAGAAACTTACGGTTTGCAGTTTCATCCCCGGCATTAAATATGATAACACCGAAGACGTATCTTTCCGAGCTGAAGCCATAGCCCTTTTGATTACTGTCGAGGATCCATTTAACCGGAGTAAAATTCAATCTACCCAATTTCCCAGAATTTCCACCCTGGAAACCTTTACTCCATCACCGCCGTAATCTTTGCCTTCAGCGGTTGTTTGCGATGAAGGGCTCGTGATCCACCGTCCTTTGCCACTACTACTACTACCACCACCTCCAATTTGTCGATGGTTGGCAACTCTGGGTTTTGGAGCCTTAACTTTTCATCATCATCTGTTCTGAGGAAATGGAGAGATGGAACCTAGAGGAAACCTTTCAAACGGGCCTACACGTGCGTGGAGCTTGAGTTCACTTTGCTAATAACAGCACCGCTTTGTTTCTGCTCGCCGATTCAAATTAACCGGGGATATCTGGATGAGCACTCGCATAATTAGAGGATTCTGCGGGAGGACTGTATAGAGAGGAGATTCTTCATCGAAAAATTCACGAGAAAATCACGTGCCGTAGTCAATGATCCTTTTGTGCGAAGCAAGTCTTCCGATTTCCTTCCGATTCACGGGATCGAGTTCTACAATTCAAGTACATATACAGGATGTTATTCATTGACATTCACTTGAAGTTCGAGTACGTAAACACCGCATTGTGGATTACAGTGATGTTCTTCAATGCTCCGGAGAATTTAGAATTCCATATCCGGAAGGATGCTCGTATTTCGTTGTCGCACGGAATCGATGAGAGCCATTTATGATGGAAATGCTTTTCATAACTGATCAGGTTATGAATGGGGTTATCCCTCTCCTCCCCGTATCAAATGCATATAAATGATGACACTGTATTCGAATCAAACTGAAATGATTCGAAGCGCGATTGAATCCATTAAATACAAACGATGCTCTGAATCCAATAGATTTTTTGGAGTAAATTGGGGAAAATTCTCTCGATTTGTAATGAATATTCAGGATTCGTCTCTCAAAAATTTATATTTCGCATATAAAATGTGGCCGAGGTACTATTTTTGTCAATGTAAGTGAACTGGATAAATGAGATAGATCTATACGTAAATAATTGGATCTTATATGTCCTCCCATGTGTCCATTTATGATTCCCTGATGTTATTATTCATGATGTACATCAGGGATGCACATACACAATCTTTTCAGTCCGTGGGCCAGAAACTTGTTTATATAGGGTGAGTATATGACACGTATTTTACGGGTTGTCCCAATTTTTTTATAAAATGTCCCGTTTTTCCCCCCTTATTTCTAACAAGGTTTAGTTGAATTTTTGAAATCAAGAATTAAGATAATTTTCTTGACTTATAAATTATACTGTGATAATTATGACTGATTACAGTCAAATATATTCCTCTCACATTTTTTTCTCGATGAATTAGATTTCGACTTGCATTAGTCTATCTAACAGAGAGCAGCAGGCCTACAACGATACAATCATTGAACTTCGCTCATAGTTAGAAAAATTGATGGCAGATAGCAGCACTACACGCAACAAGCATCACACAGTAACATACTTCACGTTAGGTTCTCTCACAACACTTAGACTCACATTCCAACATGCACCAATTCGTTAGAATTTCCGCAGAGGAATGTAGGCATGGTGCATGTATGGTTTGGTAGTAGTAGGCTACCCATCATCTTCCCTGATTGGCAATCAATGAGCATTCTTAGTGATAGGTGGAAATTTCACTTGCCTTTGACAATCGGGCTTTAAATGAAAACTTTATTTCCGTTTGACATTTCTTTCGGTTGTAACTGGCAACTTTACTTGCTTTTGATAATTTATTTGACTGCAATTGACAACTTCACTTGTCTTTGACAATTGTTTATGCTTTAAATAGAAACTTTCTTAAAAAAAGTTTCTCAACTTCCGAAATTATTGCCTTTGACAATTATTTCTGAGGCTTTAAATGGAAATTTTACTTGTCTCTTTGACAACTATTCCAGCTTTGAATGGAAGCTTTACTTGCGTTTGACAATTTTTTCGGCTGTAATTATCTACTTGTTTTGCCTTGACAACTTTTTTGGCGATGTACCGTATTTTTAGGAAATAAATATGTTCAGCTTAGATATCTATCGTTTTGTGCGTATTAATACTTTTCTGAAGAAACGACTTTCGAGAACCGGATGGAACCCCTTGGCATGTCGCATCTGGTATTTGGGCCGGAGGTTGTACACCCCGATGAACATCGCGAAATAAAGGATAATAATGATAATAAATAATAAAATAAATCCCATGCATATAGCCGTGGTAAAATAATAGAACCATCTATCTAATGTCTTGATCATACCTTAATCATATTCAGCCAATTTATGTGTGATGCATATATCGTCGGTATTTATGGATACCGGCGGTGACCTATCAGCTAGAAATTCCTTGGAATATAGACTGGGTCACTATTTCGGTTAGTAAGTAAGATCTTAGTGGATAAGTCCAGATACCTATCTTTGACACGTGTTTAATTAAATGTAGCTTTTACAATTCTTATATACGGTTCGAAGATAATACTAATGGTTTAAATGTTTTGGTTCGACCTTGCATACATGCATGAATTTTTCACATCGCATATGTAAATATCTTGAATCAAAGGTAACATTTTAGAGTTAACGCTGGAGTATTCTTGATCGTAATATTAATGAGGTAAAATGAAAAACAGTTGATATAGTGAGAAGTCGACAAAGCAGAAGATTTCAATTTCAGCACGTTTCAGAAATATCCATTGCTTAAGCAAATTCTAAGCACCAGCCAGTTTTGTACCTGAAAATATTACTTCCTGCCGAAGATTGTTCAAATGCATTTCAGAGGAGACACCGTCCATTTTGGTATCGTGATGTCGTATCACGGACATTAAATAAATAAAATCAAACATTACAAATGAGAAATAAATCTGACACATTGCGTTCTATACCGCAAATTTAATATTCAGTCAATCACAATTCAATTTAAACAAAAAAAAAAGCATATATATATATATAATTTACATTACAAGAAATTTTTACCTTATAAGCCACTCAAAATATTAATTATAATAGAAGTTCACACTAAACAAAACCAATAGATAACCTAGTCAAAAGAAATTCAAAATACTAAAAAACATAACACTAGCTCACCATCTCTCTCCATGGGAGCAGGAAAACTCGTGTATTGCATCATTTTGTTTCAAGCTGAATTTCAAATTCAAGTTGGTCTGGTTGGAAAGGTAGCCGGACCTCCAACCCTAAACAATCCCGCCAAGAAGTATGTGACACAGCTAGATATCGAAGAATCTGCCTTACACCCCTTGTTGGGACAAAGTGGGGTTATGGTTGATTTTAATTGGTCAAACGGGTCAGGTCATACTTCTGGAACTCTGTAGAACTATGGGAACGAGACATAACATGACATAATTTATTTGTCCCCAGTCAATTACGATAAAACTATACAAATTAAAATTTACAATTAAATTGCACATTTTACAATATTTGAAAGAAAAGAGAGAAAGAAAAAATTATGTTTGAATTGAAACGGTAGAACAGTTAATACATAATGTGATGATGAAAGCAGGGCCGTCATTTCAACTTTTTTGCAGGGGGAAGGGGGAAAATAACATGTACTCAATGTATTTTCAAAAGCCGGGGGGGGGGGGGGCAAAGGTCCCTCCTGACCCCCCTCCCCGAAATGACGGGCCTGGATGAAAGCTGGTACACAGGGAAGAGAGCTGTAGCTAAAAGCTAGTAAAATGCTCTCGGCCCTATAACGACATCTCTATAGGTGACGCACATGTATCTTCTTGTTTCTTTTGACCTGAAAGAAAGATAAGAACGAATTATATAACCTAACAGGTGTAAATATATTTATTAATTAAATTAAAAAGTGAATATAATGGCACCCGAATGCTGATTGAATTATTATAATTTGATTGCAGTCACCGAGTAAAACACAACAGTTTGGTACATGGAACATCTAAAGGCTTTCGCTGAAGGTGGGAAGTAAAGTTAGGCTTTGAGAGAGAGAGAGAGAGAATCGGCAAAAAAAGCGCCATTTATGATTGCTTGAAGGACATTAAAAATCCTTATAAAAAAGAAAAAAAAAACTCCCATAACAATTGGGAAAAACTCGGGTTTAGACACATTCATGTCTTTGGACAGAGTCATAGACTAGTCACCTTCATAGACATCCCATTCCATCTACACATAAAATTGATTCTCTGTGTGTGTGTTTTATGTGAACATCTACAATTTTAGACCGATTTGTATCAAATTTTGCATATATAGCAAACAAGACCCGACTTGAACAATAGGCGATTTCGAAAGTTCGCGAAAGCTGGGCAAATGCTTGAAACGGACAAAAAACTGTCGGGCAACAATGGGCCTAAGCAATGACTTTTGAAATTTTTACTTTGGTTACCGTGGTTCTGAAACAATGCGTTTCAGCCATGTTTATTTCTTCACAATGGTTTGTCACTTCTTCAATACACACAATATGGTGAAAACCCGGGCAGTGCCGGGTATCATAGCTAGTTATGTTATAAATGAGCTAATGCCCATGTTCGAAACGCGTAACCTCTCAAAGGTTAAACTTATCTGGCCCACGTTATACTAACCAGGAAAAAATATTTTTAGTATTTCACTTTTTTTAAGAGGCCCGTAAAGGTACAATCCTTTCTTTCAAACCAAGCTCAACTTCGGTGTAACTCCTTGGGCAATTTAGTACCGAATGAGTTTGCGCCGGAAGTGCAAATGTGTGTCTGGGTGCGTATCTACAGTTGAGCGTGGATTTTTTTTAGAGCTACCAACTGTTTTTCAAACTGTGAGTGATTTTTAACGGTTGAATATATATACCGTTGTAGGTTTGTTTCTTTCTGTGGCACAATTCTGTACCTGAAATTAATGCCTTCCCCCAGGACAGTTCAATGTCAACAGAAGGTGATATCTCCCAATGTAGGAGAGACTAGTTTAGACGCATCCATAACCAAATAAAATTTCCTCCAGAGCATGACACAGAGCCGAGGGTACTGCTCATTTAGCGCACCACGTAATTCACAACGACGTTGGTATCTCAATTGGGAATACTTTTGTTTTGTTTTCTCGTTCATTTTTCTTGTCCTTCGGAGTGAAATTAAAAGTAGTAAGAGAGAGAGAGAGAGAAATAATGAGGGAGGTGGGAAAAACGAGGAAACAATGGGCACAATAAGATGGCTGCAATTAAACGAACTAAAAATGCGGGGGGGGGGGTGGGGTTGTGTTGCTTCTTCTCTTTTGGTATTTAAATGAAGAACAAAAACAAACAGAAATGGGTAGGAAAATCAGGAAAAAGGGGAAAAAATAAACAATTAAAAAAAATGCGGGATAAAAGTGGATGTTTTCCTCCTATTAAAATCAGGAAACTAATGCGAGTGAAGACGGTAATGCTAATCTAAAAAAACAGTAATTAAACTCCATTTGTGATAAATTTTTCTTTCCTGTAATTTCGCTTTTTTCTCTCTCTCCCTTTCCCAATAGTTTTGTTTTCGCTTGCAAACGTGTATAATGTGTGAGTTACTAACCGATGTAAATGTACCAACTTGATCGATAGATATATGCACGTGTATGGCGTCCCTAATTACCGAGATTACTAATTTTCTACAAAGAGAAGAAAGACGCAAATAAAAACGCTGAAAATGGCGGAATTGGGATCTAGTTCCAAAAAGAATAATTTTTTTTTTACCCTGAGCGAGAAACGCTATATCGGGGAGGAGAAAAGAGCTTATGAGGCACCATTTAATTAGGGTCTTTGCACTATTCGTGACTCCCTTTTTCTGTGTGTAATAATTATGATTTAAGAGGATTGTATTATGCAATGAGCTCTACCGTATTCCGATTATGCATACGAACGAGATATTAGCGGTTTTTTAGTTCCGATTTGTCATCGAATACAAATTATAAAGTAATTATTAAATTAGGTGAATTTTAAGATTCGATTTTTTTATTGCTTTACTGTTGGTTGAGTTTGTCGTGAGGAAGTTGTTTGGACTTACTGTTTAGCATATCACAAGCGAGGACACAGATTTAGTCCAGCCTAGTCTGACTGGAATTAAAAAATTTTACTTCAGCTGAAGGAAGTTGCCGATTGCGGAATCCTTGATTACATTTTTAAAATGATGGAACAGAAATGGTGTTCGAATCAGAATTTTTTCCTTCCGTTCCTTTGTCTAATTCAAATTGGTGAAACAAAACCGTACGGCCTAGTATTCGCCAATACGCTTCACGCCATGAAAATTCAATATTACTCCTCCAAATTCCGTTGAGGTGTGATAATACTCTTTAAACATTTTAGGCATTGTTTTTAACGGAGTTACTGTATTTCACCATGTCGAAAAATTTGATCAAAATATTGATTCAAATATTTTTAAATATGGTCACTTTTTCCAAAATGTTATTCAGTGGAACTTGGTTAATTCAAATTTTGGATGATTCGAACTTTTACGAACTCTCATAAATTTTTCTATCTGATTTAATATCCAAATATCTTGGATATATGGGTTGAACTTAAGAACAAAAGACGTCATAAGCTTATTGTTGGGGTTTGTTACAATCCACCGAATAGGGATCAAAACTATATCGCCAAAATGCATGATGAAATTTCCTACATGTGTAAGCGAAAGAGGGTTCTCATACTAGGGGATTTCAATTACCCGGGTATTGATTGGGAGAACCTTTCATCTGGAAATCAGTATGAAAGAGACTTTCTTAAGTTGGTGCTCGAAAATTTTTTGTATCAGCATGTATCAGAAGCCACTAGGGGTACTGCTATTTTGGATTTAGTTCTTACTAGTTCTGAGGATCTAGTTGAACACGTTTCGGTGGGGGAAGAGTTTTCTTCCAGTGATCATCGTATCGTCAGATTTCACTGTAACTTTTCCTCGGGTAAGGTTGATAACAAAAGACTGGTTCCTTGTTTTCGGAGAACTAACTTTGATGTTTTGCGAAGAAGGTTAGCGGAAGTTTTCAAAGACCGGTTGGAATCAGTAGGGGTGGTAAGTCAATGGGAAGAATTTAGTACGAAGCTGTCCTCTGTTTTGCACGACGTCATACCCTTTGTTCGAAAAAAGCGTGTTTGTACATCACACCCTCTATGGTTCACGGATAGCGTGCGGAACCTTTATCTTGAAAAGAAAAGAGCATTCAGAGAGTATAAAAGTGGACGAGATGACCTATCATTGTTTACTGATAAAAGAAGACTGTTGAAGAAAGCGATAAGGGATAGTAAAAAGCAAGTTGAATCTAGGTTGGCAGATAACATTGACTCTGACCCAAAATCATTTTTTCGATACGTCAATAATGGATGTAAGGGGACAGTTGGCCCCCTCTCGATAGGAGGCTCAAAAGTAGAGAGCAATGTAGGCATGTGTAGTGCTTTCAATGACTTTTTCGCGTCGGTTTTTAATGGAGATAATGATATTCGATATACGGGTGTTGCATGGGGTAATAAAACGCTCAATGATATTCAAGTGGAAGACGTGGAGGTCCTAAATCTTCTAAGAAATGTATGTGCAAGCAAAGCACCAGGACCAGATGATATCTATCCCAGGGTTCTCAGGGAAGGTGCTAATGAATTGTTGGGGCCAGTCGCACAGATATACAGGAGTAGTGTTGCTGAGGGTATCGTCCCGAGAGATTGGAAACTGGCTAACGTTGTTCCGATATTTAAGAAGGGTAGTAGAGAAGTGGTGTCTAATTATCGTCCAGTGAGTTTGACGAGCTCCCTCTCGAAAATTTTGGAAATTATCATCAAAAGGCAGTTTGTGAAGTGGATAGACGAGAATAATGTATTGTCGGATAATCAGCATGGGTTCAGGAAGGGGAAGTCATGTGTAACTAACCTCCTTTGCTTCTATGATTACGTGACTAAGGCTTTGGGTAAGAGCAAAAATGTCGACGTTGTTTACCTTGATTTCCAGAAGGCATTCGATCGGGTCCAACATGGCAAACTCTTGAAGCGTTTACACGAGATTGGAATAGGGGGCAACTTGCTGAATTGGATAGAATCGTGGTTAAGAGATAGGTCGCAACGAGTTATGGTGAACGGGGAATTCTCTGGTTGGACAGACGTCACAAGTGGAGTTCCTCAGGGAAGTGTCCTTGGCCCCATACTTTTTTCACTTTTTATCGACAAACTCGATCAGGGTATCGATGGAATTACTAGCAAATTCGCAGATGATGTGAAGCTAATGGGGGTAATCGGAAATGAAAGCGATAGGGAGTTGCTCCAGACCAACTTAAACAAGATTGCAGCATGGGCAAATGAATGGAGCATGACGTTTAGCGTAGATAAGTGCATGGTCGCTCATTTTGGTTCGAACAACCCACGGTTCTCTTACGAGTTGAATGGTGTCACTATCCCGGATGCAACTAGAGTCACCGATTTGGGAATTCTCATTGACGAGCGACTTAAGTTTTCTGAACATTGTTCAGCGGTTGTCAAAAAATCGAATAGAATGCTTGGTCTCATTTTCAAAAAGGTCTCTTCGCGTTCTCCTAAAGTCATTCTTCCGCTTTTTCGAGGCTTAGTTCGTCCTGGACTGGAGTATGCTGTAAGGTTTTGGAGACCATACCTACAGAGGGACATAGACTTGGTTGAAGGGGTGCAGAGAAGAGCTACGCGTGTCCTTATTGGCACACAGGGCTTGAGTTATGAAGAAAGACTTCATTTTTTGAATATGTTTACATTGGATGAACGCAGGTGTCGAGGAGATATGATCGAAGTGCTCAAAATTTTCAATGGGATGGATAGGATGGACCATGAACTTTTAGTACACCGCCAATCGACTGCTTTTACAAGGGGACACCAGTATCGATTGGTGAGGGACAATGCAAGGTTATGGTGTCGCAGGGAATTTTTCTCCAATAGGGTTGTTAATAAATGGAATAGCTTACCCCCGGAGGTAGTACATTGTAACACAATTGACACGTTTAAAAAGAAATACGATAAACATGTTGGGGTAAATCGAGAAGCTATCCATTCTTAGAATAAGACAACCATAAGTATTCTTTATGGGCATTGTATAATATTTTATCATGTGTATATATTGTTTGTAATTTGTGTTAATTGCATTTTTAATTGGGTTGCTGTATTTTTGAAACATATGACAACCATATTTTTATGGGCATCTTTTTATCAGCCACCTCGTTGGGCATTTTGCCTGTTGTGGCGTTGTATTTGTATTTGTATATTATATTCTTATATTCTAATTTTTTTTCGAATATTTTTGATAAGTTGAGGAAGGGAAATGGTAATTTTAGTATGAGCAAATTTAGACAGTTGGGTAAAATCTATAAACAAATACAAATACAACGCCACAACAGGCAAATTGCCTAACGAGGTGGCTGACATCATGGATCCCCGAGCCCCTACCTACTTCTGCTACAATACACATGCACCCCCCCCCCCGCGGAACCCCCCAACGAATCGGTACATGCGGGAATGTGCGTGTACGTGTAGTGCAACCTGACGTAAAGTTTGTTTCTGTGTAATGCTTGTTATGTGTAGTGCTGTCATCTGCCCCCAGTTTTACTAACTATGAGTGAAGTGTTATGGTTGAATGATTTATCTTTGTAGGACTGTTGCTCTCTGTGGCGAGACTTTTTAACGGGGAGATCGGCTCGCATTTGCGCCTTGAAGTTGGGAACCACAGAAAACCAACTTCAGCCGACCACCACTGTGGGGTTCGAACCCGGATTCTCGCATCACGAGTCCGGTACTATAACCACTCGACCACCACAGCGGCAAAGTCAGACGTTGCTGCTCACGACTAATTTGTTTAATTTTTATTATCCAGGGCTCCTGCCCGCTGATCCATTTGTTAAACAGTAATTCTTTAAAAATGAAAGTTGAAAAATTCTGACGTTTCTGAATTTAGGCGCACAATTCATGCTTTTTTCGACCTTTTGGCTCGAACAGCCATGCCAACATTCTGTCTGCTGAGTGACGTGTAAGGAATTGACGGGCCAGTCCTAAAGATAACCGCAGGTTTTTTATGGCAACTTCTAATAGGAATACTAGTGAGTAACTTCAGAAACGAATGTCCGCGTAGAAAGAATCAAAAATGCTAATATGTGAATTTTTAGTTCATAATTCAATGCCGATTTTAACAATGAATGCATTGAAATTGTGTACCATTTGATAAAAATTGTGTTGCTCAACCTTTGGGAAAATATTTCTTCAGAACAGTTTCTTCTAACAAATTCTAAGGGAAAAAAAATTTACGTAAACCATGAAAATGAACGGCAGAATTTTGGAAACAGTGTCGTAACTGTTTCCGTAAATCAGGCTTTCTACAATGATAGAAAAGAAGAAAAATTATTTTTTCTCCTCTAAAAAAGAAGAGAAATTCTACAGTGATGCTGATTCCAGAACATTGGAATAATGTAGCAACTGAGAAAAATTATAACTGATGAATAATTATTAATCCTATGTGAATATTGATTAAGTTTCAATTTGTAGTCATTTTACGGATTCAGTATGGATTAATTAGATAATTCGAATTTTTTGAATAATTCCACCTTTTTTACTGTACCCTTGAGCTTCGAATTAACCAAGTTCGACTGTTTATATACGTAATTTAAGACATCTAATCGGTTTTGTTAAACAAGTAAAGTTAAATAACAAATTTTTCACGCAAATTTCATTCGAATTTTAATCGGATCCATCGAGTCGATTAACTTCACTAAACATTTTTAAAATTTAAAAGTTGATTGATTAATCGGATCCAGTCGTAATTTTTTTTTAGGGCGGGGATCGTTGCATAATTTTATAGTCATCAAAACCAGTCTACGTTGGATTTCAATTGTTCAACAATGTATTATTTCCCCTTCAGATATTAATACAAATACAAATACAACGCCACAACAGGCAAATTGCCCAACGAGGTGGCTGACTTATGAACATCATGGATCCCCGAGCCATTTTTTGGAGGCCCTACCTACTACTGCTGCTACACCACGCATGCACCCCCCCCCCCTCCCCGCGGAATCCCCAACGAATCAGTACATGCGGGAATGTGCGTGTACGTGTAGTGAAACCTGACGTGAAGTTTTTTTGTTTCTCTGTAATGCTTGTTATGTGTAGTGCTGCCATCTGTCACCAGTTTTTCTAACTATGAGTGAAGTGTTATGATTGAATGATTTATCGTTGTAGGACTGTTGCTCTCTGTGGCGAGACTTTTTAACGGGGAGATCGGCTCGCATTTGCGCCTTGAAGTTGGGAACCACAGAAAACCAACTTCAGTCGACCACCACTGTAGGGTTTGAACCCGGATCCTCGCATCGCGAGTCCGTCACTATAACCACTCGACCACCACAGCGGCCACCACATTTGCGAGTAAATAACGAATTCTATACCTCTTTTATCGAAGAACAACTCGCTACAATTTCGACGTAAAAAAAAATCAATTACTGTACATCAACCGAGAACTATTGTTAACGAGTTGTGAACTGTGTCGTTTGTTGAGGTACAATTTTGATCAATCGATGGATACTATTTTTCCTACTTCTTCAATCTATTTTCTTTTTGTATATGTGTGTCTATACACAGTCCTTTGTGTTTCCCGTAGTGTCCTTAGTGACCCAATCCTCACATGCGTGATGAGTCGCATTCATCATAATCTAGTGTCCGTGACGACGAACGCTTCGGTCAGTCTCCTTTTTTTCTTCTTTTTCGTACCACTTTCGATTAAAACTGATAGACGATGACCATAATAGAAGTGAAGCATATATATACGTAAAAAAAAAGAAGAAAAGGCGTAGGTTATTAGTTCACCAAATTCCAATTTTTTTTGTTTTTATCTTTCTTTCTTCCAATCCTGAAGCTTTTATTGGATGTCTCGGAAAGAAGACATTAATAACAACCTGCCCTTGAACGTTTGGTTGTTGCCATGGGGATGACATACGGGAATCAAACTCTTGTGGCTTACCTGACACGTGGGAAGAATACATACATGTATACAAAAACTACGAAAATACTCTATTAATTATGGACTTATACACGAGAAGGTTTTGTCTTGTAATAGTGGGTCTTAACGAAAATTTCATACGTTCGGTGCAAGTATAACTTCGAAGAACCTTTCTCGGGGCCGCCGCTCCGAGGGCCCCCCCCCCTGAAAAAGGTTGGCGGTGTACAGTTTGAGAACTGCTCTATATAAAGCTTAATCAAAGTACCTCCATCAGAATGGGCGCTGTATTCGTCTGAGTACAGTCAGTTTTATCAGCTAGTCAGTAATTTACTATTGCTATCTGTGTTTTTCCAGAAACGTAAACAAGTATCCCCTCCACAATTGAAAATCATGTACAAAACATTTTGGACCCCACAGTGGTGGTCGGCTGAAGTTGGTTTTCTGTACTTCCTAACTTCGAGGTGCGAATGCGAACCGATATCCCCGTTAAAAGGTCGGCCATAGAGAGCAACAGACCTACAACGGTACAGTTATTCAATCATTACACTTCACTCATATTTAAAAACATTGATGGCAGATGGCAGCACTACATAGAGACAAACCTCACGTTAGGTTCACTATACATACATGCACAGCTCCAAGGTCTCTTCTCTGACCTCCTGCTAAAATCTCTTCATTAAGACAGAGCGGTGGGAAGCTATGATCTGGTTAGGAGGAAGAGGAGGAGGTAGAGTAAACATTCAAACGCCATTTCTCGAGTTTCTGCATTTCTCACATTCTCATGTTTCTAGCATAAGGGGGACGACATGTAAATATGACGCTGGTCACTCAAGTGATCTGGGAATGTTCTGCGGGCATCTTTAATGATGCAGAACTGTACCGTGGTCCACTTAAATGATGAGGAATTGTCCCATGGGTCACTCAAATGGTTTTTAAATGTGCCGCAGGCTATTTAAATGATGTGGAACTGTACCGCGAATCATTCAAGTGATTTGTAAATGTGTCTCTGGTCCCTTAAGTGATTTTCAAATGTGCTACGACCAGCTTGAGTGGTATGAAACTGCACCGTGGGTCACTAAAATTATCTGTAAATGCACCGCATAGTTAATTTAAACAAAATTAGAAATGTGAGATCGCGGGCCACATCAGATGATTTCAAGGGCCATGGGTTGAGCGTGTATGGTCTAAATCCAGAAAATAATCTTGATATTACTACTATAAAAATGAATAAAAATTCCTATTTGCTATATACAGTGTGTCTTATAAGTGCTAATGCGGTTTTATCTCATCAACCGTCCGTCGCAGAGGTATAACAATTTTTACCTGTACCAGTTTTGAGAGTGAAAATACTGTGTTTAACCAATGAAAAATCAACCTTTTTATACGGTCCCCCTTGTCTTCTACCTTCCATTTAGAAAGTTGTTGCCGCGTCTCTACTGAGGCCGACAAAAAAAAAATTCATATTTCTAATTGCAATATTCGCTAAGATATTTTAACTCAAAAATCGGAGAAAAATTATGAAAGCAAAAACTAACGGACAACGCTTCTTTCCCCTCATTTATATGCTGTCTTTTCCCCAATTTTATCCCGATTTTTTAAAAATTCGAATATGCCTCCGAATATTGCAGTTAAAAAACATAGGATCCCTTTTGTTGGAGTGACGGAGCGACAACTTTCTAATCGAAAGTTAGAGAGCAGGAGGTACCGTATAAAAATTTAGATTTTTCCATTTTTGTGACACACTGTATATTCACTCTCAAAACTATCACAGGGTAATTTTCGAACAAATTTTGGGTATTTTTTAAATTGAAACTGTGCCTCTACGACGCAAATCTCGCAAGAGACAATTTTTCGATCCGGTTGAACCGAAAATTCATAAGAAAATATATGCATATAAGAAAAAAACATCTCGTAGGAATATCGAACAAAAATATTACCCGCAAAAAAGACAGTCCCCGCGGTGAATATTTCAGAACACGATAGCGACGAACATATTCTAAGAGTATTCCCCGGTAAATGCTAGATAAAAATCGACTGCTTACACTCAGGAGCGTATAACACATATACGCAGAGTTTATGCTCCTGGTATCGCTTGTTATGAAGCCGAAAGTTTTACGGTATTAGTGGAATTACGGCTCATCTGGGACACATTGCCGATCCCGTATTTGTCGTAGGACACTCGCCGCAAATCTCCGTAAAGACCACATGGTTTGATCTTGAGACTTGGGAATCGTTATACCTTTCCAAGATCCTTGTAAAGCGATTTAGGTGAATCCCTAAAGAGGGTTTTTTTTGTTTTTTACCCCGCGTCTTCTCTTTTGTATATCGCGAGAGCGCTCTATGGGGATATTGCCAAAGTTCCCGAGGGTACGAGTCTTGGTTTTTTTTTTTTCTTGGGGGCATAAAAAATGAACATTCAAAAACGTTGCGGGTGCTCAACACCTTTTTAGAAATATTCTGTTTATGTGAAACGACGTTTAGAATATAAAAGAGAGGTTGGAGTGTCTTCGAAAGATTTCCGAGGATTTATGGGCTAATGAAATTATATTTAGCGTTGAGAATCAGGCCACATTGTGTATTGAAGACATGTTATGTGTTAAGGTGAACGTGATAAATATCCGGTTATTATGTATAATCGCCGATGATGATGAATTTCCGTAAATTTATCACTTTTACCGGCGATTGCGTATAATACCCAAGCGTCGTTGGTAAACATGATAAAGCATCACAGTTGCTGGTTATTATGCATAATCGCCATTTCATATTGATCAATATGATAAATAGGTTCCATTGCCGTGAAGAGATTTATTATATATATATATAGATGGCCGTAGTTGTGAGCCGTATATAAGGAACTCGGATTTAACGAATTTTTCCGAACATCCCTGTAATAACTCCTATCTTTAACTGTTGTTTGAAGAACTCTACAATGGGACCTCAATATAACGAACTCCTATTTGGCAAATTTTACGATTGTACTCCAATATAACGAACTCCTAACAAAATTTAACGATCTTCCCCGATATAATGAACTATCATTTAACAGATTTTGCTATCGTACCCTGATGTTATGGAGAGTTCGTTGCAGTATAAAAGTGTCCAATAACATTAAAGGTTACTGAACACTTTTTCCATCTATAACATTGCTAATCTTTATAAAAGCTGTTGTCTGAACCATATGCGATTATAATTCCTTTTAGACCTGCTGAAAAGACTTGCTTGGGTACCCTCGGGGTCACAAAGTGTTTGTATTTATTTGGTTTTTATGTGTGTAAGTATGTGCATGTTTATATTTATACATACGTCTGTGTTTTTGTAATTTGTTTATTTAAAAAAAGAGAAAGTTATTAAAACCTGTTGACCCTGTGTACAGTTTTTGTTTCAGATTCCAATAATGAAGAAGTGGGGAGGGGGGCGGGCAGGGATTTTTCAAGGGAGATAAAAACTGTCAAAATCAGAGGTGGTGCAGCACCTCGTAGAGATAGAAGCTTGTGACGTCAGTAAATAGTCCATTTTCCCTCAGAATATTCAGGGAATGAAACTCCCTGCTTGTGCCAGTATCATCTTTGTGAGGAAAAGAAATGATCGGGCTCAGAATTGGTGATTTCTATGACCCACATCCAATCACTATGTTGTATTTGTGAGCCAATCGGGAAGATTCTACGCCAAAATAAGAAGAAACGAAATAGGATGCTGTGTTTCAAAATGTGACAAACTTGCTAGGTAGTGTGAATGACGTTTATGGTGCAAACAGTGCAGAGACCTTTTATTTCTAGGAGGTGCTGGGTGGTGCCCTCCTGCCCAACGAACGTGCACTAATAAACAAAAAGATGTATTTGACCCCCTCCTATATAGATAACAAGAATAGAAGATACAGCTTGTGGTCTTCTTGGAGAGTTACTGCCATTCCCCGTTTATAAACACCTATGAATAAGGTGAGGTACTTAAAAAACCACTCTTTCTATTCCATATCCTGCATAATTTTCAAGGAAAGGGGAAGGAAAACATGCTTTTTCGGCAATTTCTGTTTTATTATAGCGAACGTGTTATGATTTTTATTTATGAATTACTCGCTATATATACACGCGAATAGTTTTTGTATCTTTAATATCAGCTGTTTGACAATCACTTGCAAATTGCTCGTAATAGTGAGATTCTCAATATAACCCGCAATCGTTATAACGCACTTTCACTGTATATGATATACGCTCATTTCCTATCGAGTGGATACCTCAATTTATATCACCTACGCACGCATCGTGTGTGAATTGGTTTCACAAACGAACGATCAAGATGTACTTCAACGAACATACTGAATATGAATACAAGATTAATGGATGATCGATACTTATTGCATTGAATCGGTGGAGGGAACTTATTGATTTTATTGATTAACGGGACCTCTCTCTCCCTCGGTGTCTCACACCCGAACATCAGGTCATTTTGGATGCCTCGTAAGAATCAATGAATAGCGCTCTATAAATATTTTCTCGTCGTGTATTCTTGTCAATAAATACACATCCAAATAATTAAAGTCAGTTTGGTTTAACGACATCCTTACATGTGATGTAATAATAGCAGCTCTAAATAGCTGACAGAATGGTCGACATTCAGCCGACTGCTGTAGTCCCAACGTTTTAACAGAGATCTCAAAAAAAAAAAAAAAAATGTACACTGCTGCTCAAAAGCTAAGCAACAAACTGCGAATTCTTCACTGTGGAGGACAATAAAAACGAAAAGCTACCATATTTGGATACGTTGCAGGCAAACATGAGTGGAAGCTATTACGCAGCAAAAAAAAATGCGTAGCAGGATTTTCATGGTGCCAATAAATTCGGTGGATAAATGCCATCATTTGAGCAGGTTCTGTATTTTCTACAGTTTGTAAAGGAAAGGTGAAATAGAGACAAATCTTATAAAGACGAATATATATACGATATCACTTAAGTGTTGATATGCGATGGGCTGCGGTAAGACTTCTCGGAGCGAGCACAAACAGTCTGAGAGAGCGCGAGCCCTAAATTCAACCGCTACATCATTTGCCGCCAGTGGATCACTATCAAAATGAAAGGAAAATGTCCTGAACACTCGTGAGAGGACGCCCGAGAGCCACAGCTGTTCTCAATGATCATTGCTTGTGTTTTTAAGTATGACGTCTCAAATCACACGTCATACTTACAATTAAGTATGACGTCTTGCCAACTTGGTTCGGGACTTGCAGTGTCGACATAAAAAGCGGTATCACGCCAAACAGTTTCTCGACGGCTGCATGAGGGTCATCTGTACGCGAGACAGTCAATGGTCGCTATCTCATTAACGTCTTTACACCATAGAACAAGGTTCGGCGCTTTATACGGATCCTTTTTGGTTTGGTCTATCCCACCAAAAAAAACAGGAAAAAAAAAAACAGTAGGTCCTGCTTCCATCTCTGTCTCCTTTTCCGTGACATATAGTTCTTATTATATTTTGATTAAAAAGGAACTCCTGTCCGCACGGAAAGGAAGCCCAAAAGTCTATTAACGTGGTCTAAAGCAGGACTTTCCAACCTTTGAGACAGTGCAGGCCAAAAAAAAATTCCTTTTCGAGCCCAATGATCGACATGTCATAATGTGATATCTCGATTCACATAGAGGTATTTTGACGGTTGGACATAATGGGGCCGAGGGCTCTGAAGCAAATTGGAAGCCCCTATACATTACTGTACAATTTTATATATTCTGGGATCATTTTTCATTATATATGAATTTTTATTAATTCTGAAATTTCTTATCAAATATGAATTTTTATTAATTCTGAAATTTCTTATCAAATATGAATTTTTATTAATTCTGAAATTTCTTATCAAATATGAATTTTTATTAATTCTGAAATTTCTTATCAAATATGAATTTTTATTAATTCTGAAATTTCTTATCAAATATGAATTTTCATTGAGTTCTTAAATTAATTCCTTATCATTTATTAGATTCATCAAATATTAATTTTCTCAAATTCTGAAATTGTTTTTCGACTGAATATGAAGATTTCATTAATTCTGAGAAATTAATTTTTCATCAATTACATGAATATTCATAAAACCTGATTGTTCCCATTAAAAATCAAACTGCCCTCCCCCCTGGGGCGTGGGCCGAACGTTGGGAAACATGAGTTTGACGGTGAATCCCGATGGATACGAATGTGAAAAATGCCCGGAAATTGAAATCATACTCAAGATGACTGTGATTTGATGGCCAGGACAGAAATAGCTATTGGCGCCCTTACCGAATTTCATGTGTCTACTAGAGGTTCAGACACGGTAGTGCACGATCCAGATGACTTCGTTACACCATATGCTCAGTGCCGTCTTAAGGCATGGGCCTCAAGAGAAAAGGGGCCTCACAAAAATGTGATCCGGTTGAAATTTACGAGAATTTGCCTGGTAGGGCCTCAGAAAGATGACTTGGCCCGGGGGCCCATCATGCTCTTAAGACGGCCCTGCATATGCTCACACCATTTCTTCCTGTCACGGGACCTGATGCCATGTTTATGGACGATAATTCAACAATTTACACAGTTCGTGATGTCAAGTATTACGTTAAGTCAATACAATACACTGACTCGTCTGGAATAGCCATTTCTTTTTCTGACTTGAACTTAATAGACTATGTATTGGACATCCATTGAAAACATTCAACTGCTCTCCATGACCCTCTCAGAAGCCTCACTGAGCCACTGACGTGTCTTTTATGTAAATGAATCCCAGATACCCTAAACCGCCATTAATAATTATTGTAATTAGTACGGATGGACGTTGTCGAGCCTGTGTATCCAGCAGAGGTGTTCACATTCCATATTCGTCGACCGCCTGCACTGAATTTTTTGTGGCTCAATGTATATACATGATTGTTCTTTACTGCGGCTGTTGTTTGAGTTTTGATTACATATTTTCTTAGCAATTCCGCCTGATTGTCTGTTGCTTCATTCCATGACCTGTGCAAATGTTAATGTTGAAGAAAACATAAAAGCATTTGCTTATATGAAAAATATTTTTGCTTAACTTTTGAGCAATAGTGTAGGTCACCTCTGAATTTCTCCACATTTCAATTCAAAATACCAACACAACAGAAACAAAAATTGGCTTCCACTTTCAAATTGTAATAACACAACTTCGGGCATTACTTTTGAGAATAGCCTCGTATTTTTTAACAATACCATATTTAAAAAAAAAATAAAATAAATTTCCATGGCTTTTTATTCAATTATTATTTTGAATCGAATATTATTAAACAAAATAAGATTCTCGATTGGATATAATTCGATTGACTTTTCAACTTTTCCATTAGTTATTCAATGGCGAAAGAAACACATATCCAGTTCTTTCTTCTCTAGCATATTCACATTCTTTTCCCCATAAATTTTCATTTACTCTACTCATCGTTATTCGTTTTTTAGAGAAATTTATGTATATGTATTCTGAATTTATTATTAGTTTTTTTTTAAACATTACTATATTGATGATTCTTCCCACGAATTTGTTTTGATAATTTTAAATTATTATCTTTTTCGTTGTTGAAGATTAGTTACAAGACGAAAAAATAAGTTTTTTTTTTCTTTTTTTTTAAACATAACATCAGAGAGAAGAATCTTGAATTTATGTCGAATTTTCTATTCCGATCCATTTTTCATGCTCACTGAATTCAAAATTAAATTAAATTACGTGGAAGGTTCGTTCGTGGCTGGAATAAAACGTCGTTTCTTGAGATAATTTTAAAAGAGAAAGAAAAATTCGATGAATATATATGAAATATTTGTTTCGAGGATAATTTAGAGAAATGACGAATTGTGGGTATTTGGGGGAAAAAAAAAAAATGTTTCAATCAATTTCTGCCTTCTTTTTAAAGAAAAATATTTTTGTATCAAAATAAGTTTGCATCCTTGAAAGAATTATTTTTTGGAGAATGATTTTTCAGATTTTCTCTCGAAAAATAGGATTTATTTCAGGTAGCTTGTTTCTAATAAATACTTTTTGTAAAATACAAATTCGGTTACAAACGGCTAATTACATTATAAGCTCAGAGGTGGGGGTATCCCAGATCTGACTGAATATATTAAATCCCTTCAAGAGGTTTCATCAGTTCGAAACCTGCTCGAAATATTTTGTCAATTTTGTCTTGTTCTATGGCATGGGTCTTCAACCTTTCAGTCAAACTATGACATTTAGAATAGTGAGATCGTATGCACACATAGATTCCAGAGACTTAATGTAACGTAGAGTGGTTTATATTAACGCATGGACCGACAGTGTCCGAGCCAAACAAGGGTCCCAAATTATTAAATGTTTTTTTTATTCTGAAAATATTTCTTTGGTTAAGGATGAATTTAAAAAATTCTAAACTTATTTTTCTCACAATTTCTGAATTTTTATTCAATTTCTTTCTTCCGTTACATAATTATTGAATGGCTTCCAAGAACTATGAAATTGTTTCTAAAAGTGATAGAATTATTTCTATCATTAATTATAAATTTTCATCAATTATGAAACACTTTCTTTTAATGATTTCGAAATAGTTTCTAAAATTAATTCTGAAATCATTTCTAAAATTAATTCTGAAATCATTTCTAAAATTAATTTTGAAATCATTTCTGAAATTAATTATGAAATCATTTCTAAAATTAATTATGAAATCATTTCTAAAATTAATTATGAAATCATTTCTAAAATTAATTATGAAATCATTTCTAAAATTAATTCTCAAACCATTTCGAAAATTAATTCTGAGATTGTCCTGGAAGTAATTGTAAAATTATTTTTCCTAATGATTCCGAATTATATTTTTCAGTGATTCTGAATTTTTTTCGTTCAAAAAATATTTTGAAATTATTCTCAAATTATTTCTTTCCTTAAGGTGTTTTCCAGTGATTCTGTAATTATGTATGTACATTTTATATACTAGATATTCTCTCACGAAATCTATGATAACAAGGTTACTTGGAAGTGTTTGGAGCCCCAAGCCCCTTGAATTCGTTGAGACGGTGCTCTCAGTGACTAGCTGGCCTTAACAAAAAAGTGTGTGTGTGTCTTTTAATTCAATCCCCTGATGTGAAATTGCCATTCTGAATGTGAAATTGCCATTTAATTAGGATGGTCGGCGGGCCAAGGGAATAAGAGGAGTCATGCGTTGAATATCAACGAAAGATCAACAAGAAATTTTGTAGAAATGTTAATTCAACACGTGTCAGTAAAAGTAACCTCGAAAGTGGATATCTGACTATTTCTCAGAATTTCATGAACAATTAAAGTTCGACTAAAAGATAAATGTCCAAAACCTGAACTCAACATTTTTTTTGAAAACACTTCCCATTGGTCAATTATTAAATCTGAGGTTCATTTTATTAACACACGTCGAATAAATATTTCTGCAAAATTTCAGAATGTTTTTGGTGTGGTAGTTTTTGTTTTTATCTTGCTGATGAACTCAAAAACTGCAATCTGACGAAATCGCGTTCAAAACTGTCTTTCCTTCTATACATTTACCCTATAATTCATTACTTGTTTCTTTTAGTTGGAAAGAACAAATTAACCGATTGACACAATTTTTTTTTCATTTGATTGCATTTGAATGAAATATTTTCTAAAGCATTTTTGAAAAATCAACGGCAGGGATTGTGATACCCCTCCCCATAATATCTTACGCATAACACCAAATTCATCTTTTGCATGACAAGCTGTATATTTTGCCTACGGACGTCGTCATATTCACATTTTCTGACAACTAATAATGTAAACGACTCGTAGCAGATATATATCAATCAAAATTTACACGTAAATCTATTTCGTAAATCAAAACAAAAGATGGAAAAGATGTATTTCTTTTTTCTTTCCAGATTAATTTAATATGTACTTCTCAAGACGTATAAGTACAATTTTTGTTTCTCTTTTAAAAAAAAAAATCCTTCAATGGAAAATAAATGAAAAGAATACGAAACGCTGACAAATAGATTTTGTGGCTGAAAGAGGGACCCTCGAAAATAGCTCTTACCGGTCTGTCAAGATGTTATTTCAAGGAAACAAAAGAGTGTAATTCAGCTTCCTACTGAAGAAAAAAACGGAAAAGACTTCAGTCTATTATACTTCATTCTTCTCTAGTAAGAAGGAAAAAAAAATCCAAATATTTCTTTTTTTTAAACAAAAAAAATAAACTTTTTATTTCAAGGCATTTTACTAGTGGATTCGAAACTTAAAAAAATGACAAAAAGAACCAAAAATAAAAACAGATACCACAGAAGAGTTTTAACGGTTCTATCGATTTCCTTGGAAGAAAAAAAAAATTCTTTCTTATATGTCCTAAAATATATATATATAAAACTAAATGGAGGAATGTGGTATAATACCGAAACTACCACTACTAGAGGCGCTGCTCGATTTTGAGTTTCGATCTGATTGCTGAAGCAACTTCAAATGATATTGAAACAACTTTTTTCTTCTTGAATTTTATTTTGTTTTTTTTTATTTATTTTATTCTTCAAATAAATTGGTTCGATCGAAAAACTAGTAAAAGGCTTGTTGGTGGAAGTGGACAGAATGGGAAGAAAATTTCTTTGCCGATTTTCCGACTAGTTTTGCGCTTGACATTCTCTTTAATATCGCCTAGAGGTGGGAGTTACTTCCACTCAATGTATCTTTTATTTACTTCTTTTTTTTTTTTTTAGGGATGAGTTTACTGTCTTTTTTCTTGATTTGCTTTATTGAAGTCATCTTCTCCACCTTTTAAGGTGTTTCTATATCCTTGAAGGAAGAAAAAAAAAATCTGGTTTTTATTTGAATCGAAACGAGAAACAAGTAACCAATTATTACGTTTTGATATACGATGTGGAAAGTTTTTGGGCTTTCTTTTAAAAAAAAAAAAGTGGTTTTTTAATGTGGAGTAATCATGCGATATGCATATTTGTGAGTTTATTAGTAGAAATTCTCACTCACTATAAGGATGTGGTCCTACGATTGTTATTTGTTTCATTGCTCCACTTTAATGCAAAGCTATTTGAACAGCGTGAGTGCTCTTAAACCATTTTTGACTGCCATTGCATTTGCGCAACGCCTTGTTTGAATTTTTTTTCAATCGATATTCATTCATATTTTTACATGAAATGTGAATATTTTTGGAAATTAAAAGATCTTATGAGTGCTGTAGTTATTTCAAAAATTTGTTTGCAAAGAAATTTGGTTTTTTACGACACTTCGGAATTGAAATTTTTACCCACTAATTTTCAGTCTGCAAGGTTTTTTTCACAACCATGAACAGAAATATGTTTTTTTAAAAATAGAGAAAAAATAGTTTTCTCAATTTTTTGTTACATGGTACACGAGATTTAAGTATCGCCACAGAGAGCAGGAGCAGGTCTACAACGGTAAAATCTTCAATCATTACACTTCACTCATGGTTAGAAAAATAGATGGCGGGTGACAGCACTACACAGAAACATACTTTACGTCAGGTTCACAAAACAGACACGCACATTCCAACATGTACCATCGGTTAGAAGTTCCGCAGAAGAATATGGACGAGGCGCATGTGTGGTTTAGTAGTAGTGATACACGAGATTTCCCCGAATAATAATTACCAACTCATTATCATCATCAATGGTACACCAGTTCCAAAATTTGTTTGTTCCCCATGTTGAGCAGCCGTCACTCATCCTCTGTTTTGAGCTTCGGTCTTTTAGTACATTCTGCGCCCTTTAGTAGCGTTGAGATCCAAGTGACTCTGGACCTTTTCCCTTCAATCTTGTCTCGCAGCAATCCGCAGTGCCGGAGAACATGTCCCTACCATGTAGGCGTCTGTATTTAATGTTTTCCAGGATTTGGGGATTTTCTCAAATCTGTTTTAATACTTGTGAATCTTATGCGCTCCATGCGCGCTTCCAGCACCACATCTCCAGTGCTTGCAATCGCTTCGCTTCTTTCTTCTTTATGGTCTATGTCTTTGATCCGTGTAGTGCGGTTGACCACACATATGCCTACTATTACTAATTATTAATTGATAATTATTTTGATTAAATAAAGTTAATTAATTCATAATAATTAAAAAGTGAGTAAATAGGAAATTTCTATTAATCGCAAAGAAAAACTTATTAAAATCATTTTCAATTTTTCAAAACTTCTCAAAATTTGTCATTTGAGTCACCAGTTATCAGGTGTGAAAAAAATTGTGCAATTTGGTCATGAATTGGAAGATATGTCAAAAATTGGTAAACAGGGTGTCAAGCAGTTCGAAAATTGGTGAAAATTCAACAATGAATGAAAGAAATTATAATTATCGTAAGCGCGGGGCCCGGTACGACTTAACCTTTCGCACAGCCCTAATGGTGACTGTCTACGACACATGTAGTTTCGAAGTTATAATGTCGAAACCGTATTCGTGTCCTGTTTTTTTAGCCACCATGATCACAATATATGTGAATATTATGTAATTTTGAATTTTTTTATGAGATATTAAAAATAATTACATTTTCATGCACAGATGTCTCACACTTTCAATGAAGCCTTTCCGTGCACGAGATATGATAACGAGGAATCTTGTTCTGCAGAGTTTACGCCATCTTTACGAGACAAAATATTTACTTATTTTTAAGAATCTTACTTCTTTATGTAATGAACCATGCAAGAAAAATCATGACTATGTACCAGTGGCGCTGATTATTCGTAAGCCGAATCTGATTCTTTTTTAATTGTATACTTCAGGTATATTTAACAAATACCTTCCATGCGATGAAGGTAATTCATATCAAAAGGAAAGAATAAAATTTAATGGAAGATGTAAAGAAGATAAGAAAAGAAAAATGCTTACGAAGGACGATAAAAAATGTAGAATATCTCAGCAAGATTATCATCCATTTATCTTCGTTTGCGTTAACCTTTTTCTATGGCGATCATCACTACTGCTATCCTCGTGAGTCACATTAAAATATCAGGTTAAAAAGTGACTTTTCTGAGAGAGAAAAAGGATTTCTTTCATGACTGTCTGCGTGTGTGTGTGAAATGAATAGAAGTTAAAAAAAAAGAGAGAGGTAAATTTTTACAGAAATGGTAAAGAGTAATAAAAGAAAATAAAAGAGATAATTCACTGACGCAGACACACGCACAAAAGGGACGAGAGAACGCGTTGAAATGAAATGACGGATGGATAACATTTCTCATAATTTGCTATGGAAAAGTCGTTTAAAAGACCCGACAGAGAGAGGAAGAGATTAACAGAATCGCTTGGCTACCATTTTGGCGAGTTAGCCACTTCCAGGCGAAAACTAACAGGTTTTCAAGCTAACCAGACAAAAATTACATTCTATACTTCTTTATTAGATAATGCACATTCTGGAAGAATGATTGCTATTTAGAACTTTTATTTTTATCTAAATGCATGAATTTCTGAAGTAAACGTAAAATATTGTTGAAAGAAATTATATCTGGAGATTCAAATCTACTAGAATGATTTTTTTTTTTACATCTGAAGTTTTTGTACAGAGAATCGTGAATAACTATAAGCATTATACCGTCATTCAAAATCCTACTTGTGTAAATTTCTGAAATTGATAGAAATATGAAATGCTTCTTTTTTTCAAAATTATTTAAAAATAGTTTTCCAACACCCCCCCCCCCCAATTATTAAATTACTTGAACAGTAGAGATGAAATAATTTGATGAAAGATAAAGTGATAAAAAATAAAATAACAATAGCCCAGGTCGATCAGATATTCGCCTAAAGAACCGAAGGATGTTTAGAGGTGTCGCGAGTTCAATTCCCGGTTCATCCTTGTCAGAAACTTTCCTGACACGAGCACAACAGAAACAGTGACATGACCACAGAAAATGATTGCTACCGCAGGGAGTCCCACGCTGAGGGGTTAGCACACCAACCTCTCGGTGAGTATGAAAAAGGCTGCCGTTCGGAATCGGCAATAAATTGTAGGTCCAAGTCTAATTAGCCCTCGTGTGCAGAAAATGATCAAATTAAATTATCAGAAAAAAGTATTAAAAATATACAAAAAAGGAGTAAAACAAAACGAAATAAAATAAAAACAAATAAAAGAATAAAATACAAAGTAATAAAAAATTGAAATGAAAGAATAGGAAACGCGAAATAAAGAAAAATAAAAGAAGAAAAATAAACAAAAGAATGAAAAATAAACAAAAGAATGAAACAAATGCATAACAAAAGAGGGAATAAGAACACAAAGTAGAAAAATAATTCTTGATAAATTACTCGAACACATCAACTCGTTGAAGAGTAATTTTTACTAGAATAGATGGGGCACGTTGGTAGAAATATACTTTTCACGTGTTTGAATTTTTACCAGTGCAGAAAAATATTTAAAAAAAAAATTATTCAACTACGACTAAAATTATTCCTGTTTTAAATACTAGCTTTTGAAATATTGTTATTAAAACATTTGCTGTTAATTCTCCTTAAAATTTTCGTTAATAAAAAACTAATTATATTTTTACAAGTAAAATCAGGATTAAAAAATATAATTTTTTTTGCTAGAAAAATTAAATATTTACTTTCAATGACTATTGATATTTTAAAACTATTCAAAGGCTTAATGTCGGTATTATATATATAAAAAAATAATGAGCTATCCAATCAGCATTTAATACGCGTGTTATAACTAATACTCAACATACACATTTTCAGTTTATAAAACCATTGATATTCTTATTTTCATAAAAACGTTTTTCGATTCAAAAAACAAAAATTCTCACAAGAAAAAGTGTAAAAAAATAAATCTCAAAAACCTCAACGGAAAATATATATTTTTATAGGCGATAGAAAAACCGGAAAAAACAGGATGAAAGAAAAAGAATTGGGAATTTTTTTTTAGGAAAAAAAATAAGGAAATAAAAATGAGAATAAAGGGACTAATATTACGATTAAAATCGATATATAGAGGAGTTTTTGTGATGCTAGGCGGCAATTTTTTCGAGAGGCTGTTCAAGTAAGCAAACAGTATTCTCTTATAGAAGAGAAATTTACTAAGGATGGACGGGAACCTTCTCCTTCTCAGTTGAGTGTGTTCTGTAGGAGAGAGAAAAATCCATGGTCCGATGTCTGTGAGTCAACTACATCATCAGGAAACAAAATATAAAATAAAATGATAAGAAAAAATTGAAGAGAAAAACGATAAATACGAAACAACCTACTGGGGGAAAAAAAGTACACCTTTTGTCAGAAACGTGGCTTCTCCTTCGAGCATTCATCGACAAAATTTCCTATTTATGTCGATACAGGGGATGAAAATATTTTATTTCACTTCTTTTTTTTCTCTGCGGTTTCTTTGATCTCAAAGAGACGAGAAAATTTATTTTCAATTCCAACGTAAATAGTAAAATTTGTTTTTCCGAACTTCAATGTATAAATTGGATATTTTCTTTTATATTATTTTCAACGCCTCATAATTGAATTGGAATCGCATTACATTTTTATAACATTGAAAAAAAAAAGGATTAATACATTTATAACAAGATTGGTAAGGTTACAAGATTCATGTAATTTGTTTTTTTGATGTCTCGGTATTACTATAATTTTTTTTTTAGTAGAAGTATTAATTGAAAATGAAATATTTCTTTGGAATATTTCTCTAGCAAAATTATGTATGCTAAACAGTTAATGAAATTAGACATGATTCAATACTTATATAATAATTTTGCCATTTTTATTAATGAAACTTGACTCTAGTTCTTAATCTACAAATTTGATCGAAAGTAATATTTTAGTGTCGAAATATTTTTATTCTTCAATTAGAATTTTTACCATTTTGTTTTCGGTGATAGTCCATGTTTATTTGATAACCAGCAAAAAAATACTCGGCTGCTTAGGTTTTCTCCTTATACTGGGAGCATTTGAGAAGTTGGAAACCATTGTAAAAGAATGAATATGTCTGATTCGCATTGTTTTGGAACCGCAACTACCAAAGTAAATATTCCAAAAGTGATTGCTGAAGCACAAAAAACAGTGTTGCTTATCGCTTTTTCCGCCCATTTTGGGCATTTGCTCAGCTCTGACGTACTTTCCAAAGTAGCCTATCGTTCAAGTCGGCCCCTGTTTGGTATAGGTGCGCAATTAGACGGTGATCGGTGAAAAATTTTTGATTTGTATTGAGAAACCTACACACAGACACACCAAGAAAATGAATTTTATATTTATAGATGATGCTTCACCACTGTAATTTTTACGTTCCCAGGGACTAATTGCACTGGAATCTGCAGTTTATGACAGATTTCAATTGATTTCTCAATGAGAAGTGCTAACTGCCCAGCGTGAGCATATTTTATTGTGACCATATTCTTCTGTGGTAATTTTTTGAGCATAATCTCTTCCACTAACAAAAGTACAGTTGAATCTTTGTTATCTAATAGCCAGGACCGAAGGTCAGCCGGTTGAGAAAATATCCGATCAAATAGAGAAATTCAAAATCTGCAAATTTAATTGCCTATGTATGCTCTATTATGCTTATTAAATATGTTGGTACTGTACTTCATCGGTAAATATTGACTGACATGAATATTTTTTGGAAATAATGGTAATAAAATTGGGAATTAATTATTGTTTAATATTGAATAGCATGGATATTATTTGAAAGTAAAACTAATGAATTTTGGAATCAATTATTGTAAGATTGTGTTTCAAACACACACAGAGCCAATAGGGACTTGAATTATTCACGTATATAATCTAGTAACATTAATTTTTAACTTTTAAAATTAAATCAATTTATGCGCATATATAGCGCGTTATGGGATTTATTAGATTTTGATGTGGGGGAAGAATAGAAATGCAATTTATTATTATTTAAGAAATTCTCACTGTACACATTTTTTTACTCAACATAGCTGGAAACGTATAATTTCATTAACAAACGAGGCTGCTTACGTATTTTATTTATGCCAAAAAACTCAATGAATTGCAATGCACTCGTTTGGAATTCGCACCTTATGCAAAACTAAATACCTAATTTGTTGTGTTTTTTTTGTTGCTTCTTTGGAGCACATCGTTCAGGACATGAAAGCAAAAGTAATATATCTCGTAAACTAGAAAGGAGTGCAAAAAAGAATCAGAATATATATACCTGATTCTCCATTAAAAAAAAATGTACCCCAGCATTCGTACCAAAAGAAAAAAAAAAAAACAACCATCTTCTTTTCTTACGACCTGTATCTCTGGATAGTCTACATCTGCCAAAAGATTTATCTTGTGTAAATTTTCTGGGACCGTTACTTTATTGCCCTCTCTTGGAAAAACCTATTAAGGAAGACGAAGAGGAACACAGATCGACAAAGAGCTTTTCAGGGAACGGGAACCAGTAACGGCAAAAGAAAACCAGAAACAAAAAAAAAAGAAGAGGTTCGAATCCCGCCATTATTCTTCAATATCCACCTATTTAACCTGCTTCAGGTTCTTAAGGAATAGTCGACTAGAAAAAGAATAGCTTACCGTGTATGGATAGGTATGTTCTAGATTTAGATGGTGCTTCTATTTTTCGGCATGGAAATGGCAAATGAATGGTTGTGAATTCATACACTGTACTTTAATATCAGAAAAGTTGGTCGTATGTACAGTCGACGACGCTTATTAGAATCACGGATTATGCAATCATTCGTGTATTGCTATCACTTCGCTAAGTACGGACCATTAACATAGGAAAAAATTCTTTTGCAGTTATCAACACTTCGGCTTATGTTATCTTTTTTTTCGTGGAAAACTTTTCTTTTCGCATAATTTTGAAATAAAGGTGGAACTAGACTCATTTGTTTTCTCTATAAATTATCGTTATCAACCTGCAACGCTATGTAGGAAACCAAACTGCCCTTTTTTTGACAAAAATTTGCATATTCTGTTCGCAATATCCTAATCGGGCCGTGATATCCACCATTATCCATGTATCGTTGCTTTTGCAATTGTTTTTCTATAGTGAAAGCATGTGTAAAGTAAAATAACGAGTCCCTTTCTTCAGTTCTTGTTCAGTTTTTTCTAACTGACCACTTTTACAGTTCCTCAGCCGGGGGATTTCCACAAGGGAATCTATGGAATGTACCGCACATTACAAAAAATTTTGTAATTCGTAATATCCATTTAGACAGTTCATTTTAAACAATTTTTGAATCAAAAACAAAGGATTTTAGTGCAGGGGGGGGGGCAGTTTTACAACAATTGGAGGGGAAAATGCAGTATTTAACATCTTAAAACCGTTATGTAGGGGGAAAAAAACGTAGTTGTCCCGCTTCCATACATCCTGTTTGACCAAACGAGACATATTGTCATCGCACTTGGAACCGGGATTTTATTTCGGATGTAGTTATCAATCGGTTATTGGAAACCCGGAGTTGATCATATTGTGCAGCGTATTTCGTAATTGAAAATGTTATAATCTTTCGTCTATTTCAATTATTTTTGAACAAATAATGAGTTTCGACGAGTTTTTTTTTTTCATAAGCGTGATTTGATTTTTTAAGCAAAACTGCACCTATAAATATTTTTAATGCAAATGAGTGCCTCTGACTGACATGTATAGCATGTGACAAATTATTAAAAGTGCATAACGGATGCTGTATATTCTGTGAACGCAGCATACGTATAGTAGGAAAAGAAAAATTCAGAACATCCCGTATAGTCACCAAGATGATTGCCAGTTCCAGCTAAAATACGCTAACCATCATTAAACATTATCAACTATTTACATCATTAAAAAGTTAAGGCCCTCCTCACACGGGGATACTGAAGTCATGTAGGCACCAGAAGACTCGGTTTCCAGGCGGTCGGCACGTGTTATTTCTATGGAACCCATTTAGACGAGGATATTAGAGTATTTTTGCGAAAAGAAAAACTACGCGACCGGTGACTGGCGACTTGTCGTGCTAGTCACTATTGTATCTTGAATGCCGAAGTATTTCTTCATATTTTCGTGGTCGAGTTTGACAAATGGGTGACCTGCCATTCTCTCAATTTAACTTATATATATTCTATATAGAAATGTTTCCCGATGCGGCACCATACTTTAACTTTTGACTGGAATGTGTACAGAGTAAATAGAGGCCACGCTCATACACGTGTGTGGTGTGCATGGGGAAAAAATCGCCCGGCATCAGAATTGACTACAATGGTTTGAGTAACTCTTTCAAAGTGATGATCTTTCCTCCTAACTCGACGGTTCTTGATCCCATTGAACACTGTTGAGATGTGATGGAGCACCAACTAGTGTCATAACACACAAATCATCACATCATAATTTCCAAGTCCGCGAGTACTGTTCCATTCACCCTTTTATGCATTCTACCTCAGACCAGTGAACCAAAAGGATCTATAGATTCCGAACCAACACAAATCACAGCTTTTTTCCATGCTAGAAGTGAACGTGGTGTTATAGTCGGCGCACGAGAGATGGGACATAGCATCTCCGAGGTAGCGATGAAATTTGGATTTTCACGTACGACCATTTCACGAGTGTACCGTGAATATCGGGAATCCGGTAAAAAATTAAATCTACGACAACACAATAATACGAAGTTTTTTAACAACCGGTTGTTGCGAAGATATTTTGCAAAGAGAGAAAATTCAACTGCCTTTACGGGGAATCGAACCCACGTGCTTTAATTTTCCGGTTGAACGCACTAGACTACAAAGGCAACGAATCTCTCAGTCTTTGCTTGGAGCTCGTATGCACTGAAAGGGACTGTACATGGACGGCCGGACCCGACTCAGGCCAAGCTCACAATTGCTGCCGCTGCTACCAGATGGCGACTTATGAAAGGATGACGTCACTCTCCGGTACCATACGAAGGTTTTTTAACAACTGGCTGTTGCGAAGATATTTTGGAAAGAGAGAAATATAAAACAGCCCGTATAAAAGTATATGTATAAAAAGTATAAATATATAAAGAGTCCATATAAAACACAATATTACCGTGAACAGACTACTTGACTAATAAAAATGTTTTAGTTAATGAGAGTATATTAACAAAATTAGTAATATTGTTTATATGTAAGCGGAAATCATTTTTATGCGAAAATTTCATTAAAATATGGAGAGCGTGTCAAAAAATCTAATCTCAATATGAAAAACAAAAAACACTTGAGTAAAAAAAAATTGTCCATATAAAATTCAGATAATATTTTCATATTAATAATGCAATATTATAAACTGAAGAGCCAAAAAAAACTGGTACAGGCATGCGTATGCAAATAAAGAGATATGGAACCAATCAGAGTACGGCGCTGCGGTCGGCAACGCCTATATAACACAACAAGAGTCTGAAACAGTTGTTAGATCGGTTACTGCTGCTACAATGGCAGGTTATCGAGATTTAAGTGAGTTTGAACGTGGTGTTATAGTCGGCGCACGAGAGATGGGGCATAGCATATCCGAGGTAGCGATGAAGTTTGGATTTTCACGTACGACCATTTCAAGAGTGTACCGTGAATATCGGGAATCCGGTAAAAAATTAAATCTACGACATCGCTGCGGCCGGAAAAAGATCATGCAAGAACGGGACCAACGACGACTGACGAGAATCATTAAACGTGACAGACGTGCAACCCTTCCGCAAATTGCTGCAGATTTCAATGCTGGGCCATCAACAAGTGTCAGCGTGCGAACCATTCAACGAAACATCATCGATATTGGCTTTCGGAGCCGAAGTCCCACTCGTGTACCCTTGATGACTGCACGACACAAAGCTTTACGCCTCGCCTGGGCCCGACAACACCGACATTGGACTGTTGAGGACTGGAAACACGTTGCCTGGTCTGACGAGTCTCGGTTCCAATTGCTTCGAGCTGATGGACGTGTACGGGTATGGAGACAACCTCATGAATCCATGGACCCTACATGTCAACAGGGGACTGTTCAAGCTGGTGGAGGCTCTGTGATGGTATGGGGCATGTGCAGTTGGCGTGGACCCCTGATACGTCTAGATACGACTCTGACAGGTGACAGGTACGTAAGCATCCTGTCTGATCAGCTGCACCCATTCTTGTCCATTGTGCATTCCGACGGACTTGGACAATTTCAGCAGGACAATGCGACACCCCACACGTCCAGAATTGCTACAAAGTGGCTCCAGGAACACACTTCTGACTTTAGACACTTCCGCTGGCCACCAAAATCCCCAGACATGAACATTATTGAACATATCTGGGATGCCTTGCAACGTGCTGTTCAAAAGAGATCTCCACCCCCTCTTACTCCTACGGATTTATGGACAGCCCTGCAGGATTCATGGTGTCAATTACCTCCAGCACTACTTCAGACATTAGTCGAGTCCATGCCACGTCGTGTTGCGGCACTTCTGCGGGCTCGTGGGGGCCCTACACGATATTAGGCAGGTGAACCAGTTTTTTTGGCTCTTCAGTGTATATACCCATTGAATTCTTGGAATATTGAATATCAAATGTTCAATGATATGCATGATTTCGAAGAATTTAATTTGGATGTTTCATTAAATATTTTTAATGCATAATTCAATAAAAATAGAAAAAGAACTTGAATTTCATATTCTTCTTAATAGATATTTTTCGATGAAAATAATCGACCAGCTGGAAATAATATTTTAAATCTATTTTAAATTTATAATAAAGTATATACTTAAAAGACCAAATTACTTATCAATAATTTTTGTCACCGTAGTAATCGTTTTTGTTACGTTGTAATAGTTATACGAGAGCGTTATACTCAAAATTGTAATAATAAAATAATTACATTAAGGTATATCGAATAAAAAAAATCTATATTTTGAAAAATTAAAAAAAGCAAAAATTGAGAAATTCGTTTTTTTTTAAATTTTAGCTTTACGAGAAAATTAATTTTAACATCAAAAATAATTCATATAGGTCAATTGCTAAGGCTAAGGCTCATTTTATGAGATCTTTGTTCCAGAATCATTTCGTGTCATAATATATAATTTATCTAGTTTATTTTTCCCGTAATAATGAAATGTCTCAGCGTTAAGTGTGAAAGATATTTAATTTCTTTGAATTAAAAAAAACATCCCAACAGAAATTGGAAACGGAATTACTCATAAAATACAGAATATTATCAATAACATGTAAAATATTTAAATTAATTGTAGTAGATTTACTGTGTGGAATGTTTTACAATTGAAAAAACTTTAAGAAAGAATATATTTTACTCATTAAAAAAATGAAAACAAGAGACCTTCTTAGAAATTTTAAATATTTTATCTAAAAATATATGGATTCGAAGAAATATATATATGAAAAATGGTCATTTCAGAGCGGACATTTCCCGTCATCGTGATAGAAGAATATAAAGAATACCAGCGATGAAAACAGTAAAATACATAAATATATAAACGGCTGGTACTGACGTTTAATTTTTCTTCTACTACCAGTACACTTTTCCTTCACCAAAAAAAGGAAGAAACAAAATATTGTATATATATAGTAAAATATAAAACAAAAATATATATATATAACGATATACAAGAACAGAAAAGAAAAAGGGTCAAGAGCTTAACCTGAAATATCTTCGAAAAAATAAAATAAATTTTTATAAGAAAGTAAAGCAAAAGTTTCTTCAAATATTTATTTTGTTTCATAAAACTGACTTGTGACAGAACAAAAATAAGAAAAGAAAAGACTAAAATATGAGTAAGAATAGAACAAAAAAAAGAAAGAAAGAGTAAAGCAAACACGAACTGCCGTCCAAAATTGAGAATCATATATGAAGAAAAACATTTTTTTCTTTAGTTTTCTTCTAAAGGAATAACATGGAAAACAATATGGCTTCCATCTACTTTTCTACGCTCGTAATATACAACCAGGGAAAATATTTTTTTTTTGTTCCCCCTTAGAATATTGAGAAAATTTCCTTTCCCCCCTATTTTATACATAGATATAGAAATGTGAATTTCTGTTTTTGAAATTTGAAATATATAAATATAGAATATTTTTATTATTATTTTTCCGTTTGTTATTTTATATACATCGAATATCATTTTCCTTACATTGTTATGATATTTCCATCAAATTTAATCAAATATTTGGAATTTTTTCTGATGAGAAAGTGCGTTGATGTTTTGAAATACTTTCGTTTTTTTTTTATTAATTATATTCCGTTGTTTTAGAATTTGTGTGAAATTGATTGATTAGAAATTGTAAGTGAATTTCAATATTATTATCGTATTTTTGTGTTCATACTGAGTTTTGTGAAGAGAATATTAGATTTTTCGGGATTAGAAAGGAAAGCAGTTGGAAGTTAGATAGCAGTTTCAATACAGAAATACGCTAAAAAGAAAAAACTATCTAATATGTGACGTGAGAGTAATTTTGGACATATAACAATCATGTGCAGGGTCTCCTATAAATTTGTAAATAGTTTAGTAATTCATAAAAGTTTGTGGTACGGTTTTGCAAAAAAGTTTTCTCGCGAAGGGGGATTTTTTTTTTCAGAAAAAAAAAATCATTCAAATTCTTGTCGAGGGAGGGCCTTGCACGTATGTCCTACAGGAGTCCTGAACTTTTCTTCGATCACTTCTGTGTTCGAAACGTTCGTAGTTTCATCCTGTGATTCGTGGCTGCGGTAAAACAACTTCACCAATGTCAACATCACAATGAAAAACTTAAGCGCCACTAACAGGAACGTTCAGAAATGAGTTGTTTATCATACACCCTGTATTTTATAGGACTCTGATTTGCATATTTTGAGTGATTTTCTTTCGCGCATCCATCGGAAAAAAATTGAACTAATTTTTTTCCTGTACCAAAAAATTCCACTTCTTGAGAATAAGTTTTTTGCAAACCGCATTCAAATATGCATACCAATTCTTTCAATTTTATGAATTTCTAAGCTACGGAAAACTTATGAATTTATCGGACACCCTGGACATCACATTTACTGATGATATTTAAAAACACTTTTTTTTTATATGAAGAATGATACTTTTCAGGTCTTTTTAGTGATATTTGTCCGAGTTGTAGGGTTTGAAACACTGTTCTGAATTCTCCGTATTCAATACTACAATTGTACGATTAGAGCTGTCTAACATACACATGAAGGACCTAATCTAATCTTAACTACGTCCTTTGTGTATAGCATCGCATGTCGTAATCATGTGAATTGATGAACCGTATGCTCTCTTCGAGGAAGTATATATTTGGGACAGTAAAGTCCGTGAGCGATGTCCATGAGGTTTTCGTATTTTGTGTGTATGGCCCCTCTTTCAAATAACATTTTTTTTCCATTTTTGAGATCCTCGCTACAATGCACGCCGCTTACTGTGATCACATCGGGACTCGGGGTTGCTGATAACAAAAACAGATTGATAACTATATCCGAAAAATCATGGATTTTGACCATATGTCCCGTTTGGTCGAACGGGATTTGTTGAAACAGGACAACTGTGTTTTTCTTTATGAAACCTGTTATTGTTTTTATTGCTGTTATTCATTATTCAATTGTTCTAAAACAAGATTTTACCCATTTTTTGCTAAAATCCTTTTTTTAATGCCGGAATCGTACGTAGTTACAATGGAATTGTCTAATGCGTATTATGAATTGTGCAAAACTTATGATAATAATGTACAGTACGTTCCATAGATCCCTTATGAAAGCCTTCCGGCCGCAGAACTTTCAATGCAGTCAGTAAAAAGAAGCTGACCATGAAATGAAGAAAGGAACTTTTTTATCTCATATATATGCCTTCACTATAAAAAAAAAGAAATTGTAAAAGAAGCGCAACACTTATAATGTATATTGTCATAGCGGCTATTACGGCCCGATCAGGATTGATCAACATTGTGAACTGAGTTTGCAAATTTTTGTCAATAAGGGAGCCTTCTAACCTCCTACTTAGTCTTGAAGGTTGATAGCGATAATAAAATGAGTCAACCTTGATTTCAATACATGGAAGAAAAAGACCTTTTCAACGGGAAAAAAAAATGATAACACATAAACCGAAGCCCTGATAACTGTAATGTATTTTTTCCCATGTGTGATATTGGTCCATCCTGACTTGGCAAAAGTGATAACAGTACCAAAATGATAACATTATACGTGATTTTAATAAGTCTTCCGATGGCTTCCAATCGAATTTTTTCAATTTTTTTTATGAGGATCCATTTAAGACTGCGCTTTTCCCGGATGAAGCATGGTTTTTTTCTGCCTCTACCCAAAATGACTAAACATGGAACTCTGAAAACCTACAGCTCTCTGTTGAGTCGTATCTGTATCCTACGAAAATAGGTGCCTGTTGTGCCAAGTTAAAGCGACGAATAATCAATCGGTCACCTGTTTTTTGATAAAATTTTTATGGTTTAGAAGCACTGAGATATTGTCAGGAAGGAAGACAACGCGAACTGTCATACCAGCGAATTGCACCGTGGCATTGCATGATGGAAGAATGTTTTTAATAATGACATTCATCAAATCTTCTAATTACTCTAGTCATCAAGATCTTCAGATCTCACCAGTCTGGATTATTTTTATATTGTATTATATGTACGTTGTGAATATTTTCTATAGTTTTTGTATTGATATTCAAAACAGACTAAACAGCAAAAACAATCCATGCACCTTGGTATTGCTGAAAATGAATATCCCTGATGCAATCTTGAATATAGAAACCAGGAATCTTTTCATCAGGTTTTCCAGAAAATGGTGAAAAACTTTCCTCACACGTGAAATCGATGCGTGTGCATTGAATTGGAAGGACATCGTTTCCACGACTATCGAAGACTATTTATATATACACATTTTTAAATACATATATACGCATCTCAATACTTACTCTTATAATATGCTCTACCAGTGAATACAATTTCAAATTGAATGCACTGTGCTATATATACATGTAAACGGCTTCCCATAAATTCCTAGTTTAAAAATTCATAAAAATAGAAGTAATTTGTTTATTTGAATGCAGTTTGTAAAAAAAAGTTATTCTTAGGAAGAAGATTTTTTTTTTGGTACAAGAAAATGAAGGTAGTTCAAACCTTTGTCAATAGAGGGCACTGCATGGAAGCAAATTACTAAAAATATGCAAATCATAGTCCTATAAAATGCAGGTTCTATGGTTAACAGCTCATTTCTGAATTTTCCTGATGCTGGTGCTCACATAAGGTTTTGATTGTGATGTTGACATCGGTGGATTAAGTACTATTGTTGAAGTTGTTTTACCTTTGCCGCGGATCACCAGCTGAGACTTTACGAACGTTTCAGACACAGAAGAGATGGAAGAAAAACTCCAGCTACTCTGTCAACCAAATATTGAACTAATTTTTTTTTCTGTCCCCGAAAAAATAAATTCCCCCTTCGTGAGAATAACGTTTTCGCGAACTGCATTAAAAATATACCAACCCCTTCCATTTTCATGAATTTTTAAAACCTTTTCGAATTTATGAGACAACCGGTATTTAGAGAGTTATCAACTCATAGGTGGAATTAATGAAGTCAGATTGACGGGAACTGGAAATACATACCATACATACCTGGAAAAGCATATCACGTACAAGCGTATCTATACATATATACGTATAATGCATGTAGCCATACAACCCTAATATCGTACACTCAGCGCGTAATAAAATAGAATCACCATGTTCCGGATGATATTGAAGAATTTCTCAAGGTCTATCACATCAGGGGGATCAAAACTCCTAGTCCTAAACGTCAATTATATTTCACGCTATTCGCCCCCCTCTCCACCAAATAATCCGAATTCTTCAAGAAATGTAACACGTAACACCAAAAATCTAGAACAAAAAACGCCGAGACCAGCTCTTCTTGTTCTGCCATTCCGCCTACAACGGAAGTGCGAGAAAATTGGAAGATATTGAAAAGTTGTGAGAGAAAACATATAAGAAAAAAAAAAAAGAAGTTTGTTGAAAGAAAGGTTTCAACAAAAAAAAAATAAATATCCATCAAGCAAAGTGAAAGAAAAAAAATGTTCTTTTCCTTAGGAAACATACGGAGGAAGTGTGAAGTAAAAAAAAAAAATAATACCAAGGAAGACACTGAAAGGAATATAAAAATGTTCTCTTACCTGATCCGGAATGGCACGCATTGGAAAGATGTGCTGAAGAGACACTGGGAATAGAAAAAAATAGAAAAAGCAAACATTGAGACAGTGACACATGTCAACCGGAAAAAAAGCCTAGTCAGTAGAAAGAGAAGATCCGGAAATTGGCCAAGAATTCGGGAAAAAAAAGAGGAAAAATTCCTCGTGTAAGAAAAGACAAAAAAATTTCTCGAAATAGAAGAAAAAATTTTACCTAGGTGTTGTCAGAAGTGTTAAAAAGAAGAGCAAATAAGGGGGGGGGGGCGATATTTGATAGGGAATATTTGCTGTTTATTTTCAGTCAGCAAAAATACTTTTTGGCATTAGTGTTGACGCGCACATGATCGGGCGATCGGGGTAAACTATTGCACATATACAGTTTATCTTTGTATGTAGGGTGATTATAAATGAAGCGTCCCTATCTCGAAAGTTTGGGCACGGTAACCCAGGTCGATAAGATACTCGCCTTAAGTACGAAAGGATGTTTATAGGTGTCGCGAGTTCGATACCCGGTTCTTCTTTGTCAGAAACTTTCCTGGGAAGAACAGAAACGCGACATGAACACAGAGAATGATTGCTACCGCAGGGAGTCCCACATCAAGGGGTTAGCGCACCAACCTTTCAGTGGTTGCTGCCGGTCGAAATCGGAAATAAGTTGTAGGTCCAGTCTAATTAGCTCTCGTGTGCAGAAAATGACCGTGGTGCTGCAAAAATTATAAATGATGTCGAAAGTTTCTTAACCACCCGAAAACAATCATGACGTGACAATCAACAATCCGTGACATCAATGATACCGAAAGATATACGGGATATATCGATAGATATAAGTCCATACGGTACCGATGTTGCGGATTATGGCGAGTGTAATAATTAGTTGACCATTTTTATTTTTTCTTAGTGTGGCTTAATTGCAAGAAACAACGGTAAATTTAAAATTGTATACAATTTATATTCGGTTTAATAAATTTCCAAAACAGAAAATAAATTTAAAAACTCTAAAAATTTATATTCGTAGATATAAATTTTAACGGTGGCAAAATTGGTTATTTTGCTATGAGAAAATGCTGCTATATATATATATATATATATATATATATATATATATAAATCTCGATTCCAATTCGAGATATATATATATATATATATATTATTATTTATATATTATATATTATATTCCATTATATATTATATATTATTTATATATATATTATTCGTTAATATTAAAACGTGATGGTCTAAAAGTTGTTTTAATGCGCATATATATATATATATATGCGCATTAAAACAACTTTTAGACCATCACGTTTTAATATTAACGAATGATCTCTAGCCATCAAATTGATTTTTGGTTTTACAGCTGTTGATTCTCTAAGACAGTGATTTTCAAAGTGTGCGTCGCGGCTCCTAGGGGCGTTGTCAAACTTTGTCAGAGGCGTCGCGCTTAGCTGGAGATATTCATTTGTGTGTCTATTCATCATGAATTGGGCAAGGAAGCCGTGGAGCCGTGAAGTTTGAGAACCTTGCTCCAAGACATTTTTGCCTAGAATCTCGTATGAAGGCTATTTAATCGCTTAACTACACAATTAAAATTCTCAATTTCATGCCCCTGTACAGGTTCGTCAACATTTTTCCTTAATCGGAAAGTTTTCTTAGCACGATTTGTTCAGTCATTCTGAAATGACTTGAAACTGTAAGTTCTGGTTCCATGGTGTTTTAGTTACTGGGGGATGGAAAAGTGTTTAACCAGTGTGTGTTACAAGCACTGACTTATGTAGTTGAAACATGGACACTTACAAGACGTTACAAAGGCTACAGACAACACAAAGGAGCCAAAGGAGCATTGGAAGATGTATGTTAGGCATCACAAGAAGAGACAGAAAAGCGAATCGCCTGGTAAAGAAGCCACACAAGGTATATGATATCATGGAAGAAACGTTTAAAATTGAAATGGTCTGGACGTATTGCAAGAATACAGGGCAACAGATGGACTACATGTATTCTGGGTTGGTACTACCGTCGTGTTAAACGTCCGAGAAGTCGTCCCCACACAAGATGGATCAACGAGATCAGAAAAGTGGCTGGAGTCAACTGGATAGCTAAAGCATCAGACCCAGTAAAATGGAAAAATTTAGAGGAGACCTTCATACAGCAGTGGAAGTGAAAATGGTTGTTGACTGTTATGATGATGACTTAAGTAGAATAAAATCGTCACATATCCCATGTGAGGAAGCCTAAAAATAGGAGAGGGGTTTAAAATTTTGACTTTTTTGTATCCATTCTTTGTTAGAAGTACCTCAGAGTAATTTTTACGAGGAGCACGTTGCAATGATGAGAGTCATCATGTTCAATTATTGAAGAACGTAAAAACTGGCATTTTGAGAATTCCTTTGATGTTACATAGAAATGCTTCATAATTTTTAACTACCTATAACGAATATACTATTTGCAAATCACTCGTTATAAGCTGTTCTCGTTATATCGAGCTTTCACGGTATCGAAATGTTATGTCTTTTCCACAAATATTTTTGAGGATATGAAATTCTATGGAAAAAAAACTTCTTGACGAATCAACTGCTGTGAGACAAATAATACAAAAGAGCCAAATTAATGGAAGAAATGAATTTCGCGATTTATTTACCATATTTACTTCACAGGAGAACGAAAAAAAAAAGAAATTCGCTCATAACGGGAAGTTCGTTATAACGACAATTTTTCCCGCGATTGATTGTGGGCTCTCGTTATAACGAGCATCAACTGTATATTCAAAGATACGCAACGATCGGCTGTACGAAAAGTACACGTACCGTTTCATCGACTGGTCATAACCGGGCCGCCATGTTGACGTCGGAGGATTAGGACGGAGGAATTATCGTCGATAAGGTCGCGGCGATATATTTATATAACGGCATGAGTATGCAGAAGGAAGAAGTAGGTAAGAGCGAGAGAGAAGCGAAAAGACCAAGACAAAACCATCTCAGTAATTACTTAAATCCTCCGCCAAGATCTTGGTGACGTCACAAGCAACCGGTCGATGCTTTTCTAATTTTGTTTCCAATCTCCTGGAAAAGGGTTCGGGAGGAGAGTGGGGGGATAGAAATAGGTGAGGGCAGTTGGAAATCGATTTTTACATGAAACAATCAATGTTATTCAGCCGCGAAATTTCTTTCCGTATCGTAGAAGAATCCAGATAAGTTGGAATTTTTCTTCTTGATACTTACAAGGAGTAAGAGAAAAAAAAGTATCTTAAAAAGAACAAGCGCACGTGGAGTGACGGCATCTTCAAAGGCTATTTGTTTTAATTAACGGGTACGCTAAGCCCCGCGCTAAGATTTAAGACTAATTATTTCGAAAGGGGAGGAGATAAGACATCGTTGTGTGTGTGTGTGTGAGTTCCTTTCTTCTTTACACATAACCCTTCTTATCTTCCTCCTTCAACTTCATGTCGATATCGGCTATTTTGAATAGCCGATGATGTACCGATGCGTGTGTATCTTTGCTCGTGTCGCTTCCCAATCCTTAAAATTAGACGAAATTATTAATAATGATAGTGTTGGTGTTGGTGGGGATGTAATCACGAGTGGCCTCATTTTAATTAATTATTGCTTTTTTTTTTTTAACCTATCGTAATTATAATAACGAAATTAATGCGATTAAACTGATACTTCCATTATAAGTTTTTATTTTGGCCCTTGTGTGAAAATGGAATTTTAATTATTTATAAATGGTTGTGTACTTTTAAGTGCTTGTCGTGTTCGGTATTCAATGTGTCCCGTAATTGGATTTTTTTTAAAAGTAATTTCAGTAATTATTGGAAGTTTTATGTTTTTGACAGTCTTGTAAAAGGATACAGTAGGGTGATTCTGAGTAGTGGGAGTTTTTTCTAACTACATAGGCCTTTATGCTATTTTCTAGTTTCTAGGGATACCTTGAAATAATAACGGAATCCCAGCCTTTCCATCGATCACTTGTTGAAAATCTATGTTAGTCAACGGTACTCAACCTTTATGAGAGTGCGGGCCACTTCACTGGTTTGAAAATGTGTTGCGGACCACTTAATAGGAGTGGAAACTGATGAGGGTCATTTTGGTTAATTTAGAAAAAAAAATCAGGTTTGATTTCCCGGGCCACATCAGATGATTTCAATGTCCGCACTTAGACCGAAGGCCATGAATTGAGTATGTATGTTGTAATTAATGATTGTAATGATATTCACTTAGCTTCAGTGAACGCCGCTGTGGTAGTCGAGTGGCCATGCTGCCGGACTCGCATCGCGAAGGAGCCGAGTTCGAACCCCACCATAGCCGGCCGCCGTGGTTGTCAGCTGAAGTTGGTTTTCTGTTTCTCCCAACTTCGAGGCAGGAATGCAAGCCGCCGAAATCTCCTCATTGAAAAATCCCACCGCAGAGAGCAGCAGGCCTGCAACGGTACAAATATTCAATAGCACTCAGACTGTTGGGTACACACACTCACACTTCCGGCACAACTCACACAATAGCAAATTATCCATGGTGATAGGCCGTAGGTGTGCTCGGCTTGAAAGAAAGAAAGAAAAGCTAGCGTGTGCGAGCAACTACTCGTGAGCAACCGGGTGATGATATATTTCGGCACCATACAATCATAGACCACAAAATTTGGCTTCGAAAAGTAAAATTACCTTAAATACGTGCGATTCTAAAGACACATATAACAGATACCGCTAACTTTATCTCTAAAAGTATTTTATGCAAGCAATTTCAAACCTTTAATAAGTCTTTCTCAACACGAAAGAGATGAATGTATTTATAATATAAAAGTGGATATCATGGAGAGAGATCTTTTTACAAAAAAAGTAATTTCTTGTTCCCCCCCTCCCTTAAAAAAAGAGAAGAGAAATGAGGAAAGAAATTTTTTCTTATGTTAAATGTATTCTTTTATTTAGAAATTTCTTCTGTTATTTTTGGTAACGAGATACGAGCACGCATCGCATTGTGGCATGTTATTTTTGGGGCGGAAATAGGGGTTTCGCGTATTTTTACCCTGAAGGAAAAGATTTTTCCTTTCTGAGTAAATTTGGTTCACCTTGGAATTTTCAGTCTCTTTTAAATATGGCGAACAAGTTTCGCGCGAATTCAAGGCGTCTCCAAAATTACTTATCCCTTCTTAATCTTAACTTTTAAATTATTCTCGCTTTTTTTGTAGGATTTCATATGAAGTTACAAAATTTTAAGAATTTTGTTTTTTTTACTCCCAATTTGTATTTTAATTCAGTTAAAAATGCATTGAAAATATTTGTCGTTACAAAAATTACATAAAAATTTGTTTTGCTTTATAGAATACTTTTCAAATCTATCATGTTTTACCGTAATTTCTCACAATATTTTGTGAAAGTTCTATTTTGAGGCACGTGACACCACTTCTATTAATGAAGAGTTTATGGGCAGTTTTTTTCCTCAGAAAATATTTTCTACAAATTTTAACAATGCTTGGTATACATCGACATTAGTATAGGATATATCTTCACTTTTTCATACGTAAAATTAAAGTGTCTTGGACATTGGATGTCCAATCTTTTTGCTCAAAGGCATTTTTTTTTTGTCTAGAAATGTAATTGTGTGCCGCAAAAAGAGCTGAATTATATCTTCGGAAATCAATTACGAATGACAAAACGTTATCAAAATCAATTTAAACATCGCTTTTATGGGATTTCATGAGTGAGTGAATAGAATGATCCATGGGCGGAGATACAGGGGACGTGGGGGTCAATGCCCCCCCCCCCCCAGCGTCAAAGGTGGAGTCGACTGATATAATGTATATATGTATAGACATTATCATCATCGTCAAAATGCCCCCCAGCAATAATGACCGTGCCCCCAGACTTCCAAGTCTATCTCCGCCGATGCAATGATCTCTCACTTTGACGTTATTCTCACTTATTAGACGATTTTCTGTACTCCCAGTCAAAGATATAGGTAAATAATGTTATTCACTTTTTTTTATACGTTTCTCTTACTTATGAGTTTTTAATTCTCTTGTTCCCTTGCACTGACGCATGAGATATCACTGAATTTAAATTTTACCGAATTTTTGTCTTATACGTGGACCGACTTGACTTCACGTTCTACGGTAAAATTTAGTTATAACGATCTAGAATGTAACGATACCTCGGCTATAAAGTCAATAACTGATGGTCCCAGCTTATTCCTATGAAAAATAACGTTGTAATGAATCTTGCTTATAACGTCGATTACAATGCAATGACCTCGGATGTAACGACATTTTCGTCACTTTTCTTCCGTTTCCAAAATAATTCCTAAAACATTGCAAAAATTGTCGATTTTTTCACCAAAGCTTGCTTTTATTCAAATAAACTTTTTGTAGCACTTACTGTAGCTAAGGGTTATTTAAGGGCAATATAATATTGACAATTTTACCGACAGTTAGTAACATTTTTGGCAAGAATTGGCCATTTCGCTGGCAATCCACAGCATTTGTTTTTTTTCAGCGATGCCCCCCTGTATACCATCCTAATTTCTTGTATTTCTCTCAATCTAATATGGTCACCACTCTAACACAAAGTGAAACATCTTCAGTTTTGTATTTGATTGCATCTGTGATTAGAAAACGCCAACTACGGTTACAACTTCAGTCTTCGTTGTTGTAATCAAGTTCGACTGAGTATATTGTATCTCTCTATAATTTTAAATATATTTTTAAATGATCTGTAAGCCGAATAAAATTCTCGAATAGGCCAGTTTAACCCTGGGCTGGAGTTGCGCATCCATTGTATTGTACTTTCCATGCTGCAGAGAAGAAACACCAAACTCTCTTACTCAAGATTTAATCAGAAAATCGTTCACAGATGCGATGTTTCTGACGGGTTTCAGTTGCTTAGGGGGGGGGGGGATATTTTCATATTTTCTATATTTTACACAAATGTAATAGTCAGTCTCGCTCAGCACTGAAAAAATCAGATGCAACACTAATTACGCAGTCAGACTGTTAGGTACACAAACTTACACCTCCGGCACAACTCACAAGGTAGTAAACTGTCCATAGATGGCGGTAGACTTGAGTTGTGCTCGGTTTGGAAGAAAGTTATTCAGTCTTGCTTGATCGGATATCACCGATTAAAGCACCCAATATATTCGGTTAAGTAGGGTATCTGATTATGCGGGAACAATTCAATCGCCATTTCACAACGTTAGTATGGTTTGTATATTTAAAACTGATGAAGGATCAATATGTATGAAACTTCTCGAATAAATCAGGCATCAAAAATGAAAGGAAAATTATATTTATTATATATATATATATATATATATATATATATATAGTTGTTGACGTATATTAATGGCAGAAATATATATATATATTATATCAAATGAAAATTATTTAGCCAAATTACATTGTAAAACATCAACGACTTTCCAGCTCCTTAACGCGGAATGCTTGGTCTATTCAGCAATCACGAATAAGGGTAAAAATGTATTTGAAATTTGCAAGAATTAGTTGAAGACTGGTGTCAAGACAACGATATCAAATTAAATCATCTTTCCAAGAACTCCCATGTACATCGGCAACACGGTGTTAACAAGAAAACTCCAAGTCAAATATCTAGGTTGTGTACGAGATAAGTCGCTCTCATTTTCTCCCCAGGTAAGAAATAAGACCTCACAAATAGTTGGGATGTTATGCAGAATCATATTTCTACAGGCCCGGCTAACATTGAGGAATAAAGTAATTCTTTTTAAAACTATTATTCGTCCTATTCTGACATATACTGTCCAAGTGTGGGCTCATGCCAGTCTTACGAATATAAAACGTTTACAAGCACAGCAGAACATCATTCTTCGTCAGTTCAGTAGAGCCCCCTATGTGAGAGGAAAAAACATCCGTAAAAATCTTGACTTACCGCTAATCTTGGACTACATCAAGGAGCTTGCGAATGCTCATTTTGACAGGCTACGATCTTCTGAACACCCGCATCTTAGAGAAATTGTCTATTATGACCCTAGAATCCTCACAAAACACTCTAGGCCAATGGACGTGCTAAGCTTGGATTGGGTGACTGGGTGAAACTATGGTATACAGCAGTTTCCCAACCTTTTCCGTCCCATCGGCCCCCCCCCCCCAACGCAATCTAACCCATAGGATCCTATGTTATACCCCTAGCTACTACCGCCCCCTGGAACTTTCCATCGCCCCCAAGGGGGTGTTAACGTCCTCGTTGGGAATCACTGGTATTAAGGCTTTTCTATAACTTGCATAAAGCCAGGTTGTCCTAGGAGCAGGTTTCTACAGCGCACGCAGCGTACATTCAGCGTAAAAACGCTGAATGGTAAAAAAAAACCCCCAGAATTTCAGGTTTTTAACCAATCAGCGTTTTCACGCTGCATACGGCGCAAAAGTTCTACTTCTAGGAAAACCCGGCTTAACTGCGGAGCTCAAGATAATGCGACGTTTGCAGCTGAAAATGTCTGTTTAACCCTTTCCGGTACGCTACCTTTTAAAGTTATAATTTCACAAAGGCAAATATGTAGGCCGTCAATTTAGGTGCAGAAGAGTGCGCAGGTATAATTTTGTAAATATTGTACTTACCGTTTTAATTTTATGGGCGTGCCTCCAATCTCGAATACGGGAATTTCTCTATTTTAGGCAAAATTTGAATGTAAAAAGTTAAAACTTATTCAGAATAAAGAGATTCGTGTACAGCCAACACCATAACATAGAAAATTTTTTTTCCAGAAATCCTTTATATATCCAAAAAAGAAATCATTGAAATTTGAATCTTTGAAAAATAAGGGTTTACAAAAAATAAACACAGGCCAAAAGTGTGGATCGGCTTATATGGTGCTGTTACCTAGTGTTGATAAAGAAGGTTCAGAGCAATCCTCCTAAGCTAATTTTCATTTTATTTATCGTTTATTTTCGTTGTTTGAAAGGGGAATTTTTTTAGGTGTGCCACAGTCAGAAAGGGTTAATGCTAGATATGGAGTTTACTTCTGTGATATAGAGAAACAGAACCATTTACAGGATGGGTGGTATATGAAATTCCATACCATTTTCGTACTAAAGCATCCTACACATTGTTCGTAACATGACGGCCACCATCCAAATAAAGCACGAATCTATGCACAAAGTAGTGATAAAATTCAGTTCGTGGCGTTTATCGACGAATTATTGGTATCCTAACCACATGGACTTTTTGATTAAAAACCAAGCACCCCCTATCGGATATAGGAACAATAACAACACCAGGAAAAAATATGTTTACACTAAAAGTGATGGAGTGTAAGACTTGTTGCGATGTATAAGACATTTCTTATCCTGAGCAAAGCTTCCGGAACGGGGGAGGCAAAATGTGAAAAAAAAGAGCAGGTAGGACGTCGCCAGGCACGAGCGAGGTCTTGCCGTCGGATGTCATTTATTTTGCACGGGGATTGCGCCTCCTGGCGACTTTCGGCGATTGGCTGCAAGATTGATGACACTTGCCTGACACCTGGAGGGACACGATGATACTAACGTATAAGAAGGCACGGGCGGAAAAAAAACAACAACAAATGAATTGTCAGGAATCTGCAGCTGCTCCCGTTTTTCCTCTGTAAACTGTTTTCTTCACAGGGTTCTTTTTTATTTTTTCCTTGGATTCTTTCCCATTTTATTTTTGCAACCATGTCTTTGGCGCCAGTTTCAAGATGAAATCAATATCAGTCCATTATTCTTCTGTAACCACTGATTTCTTAGATACGGATTAATGACAAAAAACATACGGCGATATCGATCTTGATTCCAGGACCATTTGGAACCATAAAGAACCTAGGATTTTTTGGAGCCTCATGAAACTTTTATTTTGGTCATTTATTTCAAGTAATATAAAATTGATTTTCTACGTGTGTGTTCTCTGTACCGATCTATAATTTTAGACCGATGGTCGCCAAATTTTGCATATATACGAAACGAGACTCGGATTGAACGATAGGCTACTAAGTTCATCAGAGTTGGGCAAAAAAGCTGTCGGGCAACAATGGTTTCTGAGCCTCAAAAATGACTTTTAGAATGTTTACTTTGGTTACCGTGGTTCCTTGGCAATGCGTTTCCGACGTGCATATGACTTTGCAATGGTTTGCCACTTCTTTAATGCTGCCAGTATTATGTACAATAGTTTATAATGGTATAATCCTTTATAATGGTATTTGTCACTTTTTCTTCTTCCCAGTAATTAAAAAAAAACCCGGTCCACGCCGGTTATTATAGCTGGTTTCAAATAAAAATTGAATTCGGTCAGAAATCTAGTGTTTGTAATTTCGCACATGCGCAGTGTTTATAAAAATCTGTTGTACTGAGACAGACGCCATTTTAGACCGTGGCGGCATTGTATGCGTTTCATGTTTCGTCAATGGGAACGGTTAAGATTGAGAGCTGCCCACCAAGTGTAAGTTAAGTCTTTTAGTCTCTCCCTGACAGCAACAAATACACCACTTCTAAAAACCGAACACATGCACCTTGTACACATTCCTCTGAGGAATTTCTAGTGAATCGACACATTTCGGAACGTGTTGTGTCAGTGTATGTATACGCATGTCCCATGTTAGAGTTTTGCTTGTTTTGTGTTCTTGCTCCCATATATGTCAACAAATACACTGTACGCAGCTTACTGTGATCACATTGAGACTCGGGGGTTTCTGATATCATGAATGAATGAACACCAGGGTCTCTGCCACCGGACTTATCCCGTTGCCGAGATCTCTTCCAGCCCAGCTTCGTGACAGAGTCTGGAACAAAGTGAGTGTGTACACCTAACAGTCTGAGTGTGTAGCTAGTGTTGTGTATGAAATTGCAGTGCGGTTTCTGATATCAGTAACCAATTGATAACTATATACGAAAATGGTCCCGGTTTCAAGTACGATGACGATACATCCGGTTTGATGGAGCAGGACGTATGAAAACGGGACAACTCCGTTTTTTTCCCACATAAGTGGTTGCAAACTGTCCAATCGTGGCATTTTTGGATTTTTTCCCTCCATATTTTGCTCTAAAACTTTATTTTTTCCCCCCTTTAAGCAGAAATTCTCTTTTTTTTTTCATTTTATTCAGCCATTGTGAGGAGTTAGAATGAAACTATTCAATGTGTATTACGAATCATAATATACCTAAAGAAGAAAAAAAAGTGCTACACGTATGTACATAGATTAGAGAAGTTATTAAGGCTCGGATTAGGATGTGAACTGAGAACGGAAATTTCTGTCAATTAAGGGAGTCTTCTGACCTCCTACATAGTCTAGGAGATTGACAACGATAACTTATGAGGAAAAAAATGAGTCTGGTTCAACCTTAGCTTCAAAACATGAAAAAACTTTCGACGGAAAAAAAAATTGATAACGTAAACCAGATTACTATAAACGATTTCTTCCATGTTGCAACATTAGCCCATTCCGTACTTTGCGGAAGTGATGAAAACAACCGAATGATAACATTATCCGTCATTCTAATAAGCAGCGTCGACTGTATAGTAAACGCGTCCATCACCGGACCTTTGGCCGTTTTCACTTGATAGTAATTAAGCGAGGCTACCGGGCCTAGAGAGGCCGGCGGATTCATCATCCTTCATTTTGTGTGGAGTGGCAAAATCAGTATTTATGTTCAAAGTGAAATCTAATCGTTAAAAAAAGCAGGATAGGGAACAGTGATTGGCTATAGCGATAATACTGACACGCACTTCGCCCAAAGATGGTGGATAAGTCATCCTAGTGTTCAAGACTTATGCATTGATCTGCAATGCTGTTGATATATCTATAATACTCATGCTGAGGCCTTTATACATGGGCGATTTAAAGTGCTCCCCCGTACTGTGTACGGGTTGCAAGTTACAAGACAAACAACTTAATGTTAATTGATTCATTCGCTCATAAGAAGCTTGTTCCATCACAGAGGTTTCTGCCAAGCTATTCAAGTCTTTTGATGGGTCTGAAACGTATAGCCTTCTTAGTTGATCCTCATCAATTCATTCTATTTGAATTTTCAATGATGGATTCGTGACTTTCGTATCCTGCTGAGTAAAGCTTGTAGTAGGAAAAAAGGCTTGAAGTAGCGTGAACCGAAATCGAACGAGCACAAGAAAAAGCCAGACTGGTTCTCTGGTGAGTCACTGGGGAACATTAGTACTGTGAGCGCATCGCAACGTAGGAATAAGGTCATCGGCGATAGCCAACCACCCGCCCGAACTTACTGATCATACACATAAGTCAAGCTTTCCCAAAAGTCTCGCCCGTTTACGAACCTCGCCACCACTAATGCCATTCAAATCTGATTGCGACACTGACAATTTGAGGAATGCGACATCTGCCGATAAATTTCTGCCGGTGTCTCGTTTCACGTGATCACAAAAGCGAATAACCTACCTTATCGCACAGGCTCCATAAACATTCTTCTGCGCGATTTCAAACGATGTGGTATATGCTGGAATTTTTTGCTTTCATTGCATGTGTTCACCCTTAATGATTCAAGTTTTCAGAGTTGCACTTGTTTCTATTTTGTTGGTGTTGCCATCTGTTTTTCATATTTTGAAGCGAAGATGGTAAATACTTTAGTCTTCGTATTATGTAAGTATCATGTTTAAGGTATACCTGCTCTCTGTGGAGAGACTTTTTGAGATGATAGACTGGCTTTCATTCGCGCTTCGATGTTGGAAAACAGCAGAAAACCAACTTCAGCCAACCGACGCTAAGTTGCCAACGGGGTTCGAACTTGTATCCTCACGGTGCCCCCACGACCGCACAGTGGCTAAAAAATTTACATTGCCATCACGATGGAAAATGACATGTTTGTGTGAAAGTCATTCCGGTTAACAATATTTATGATCGAAATGACACACGCACGTGTTTCAGAAAGATATTGCCAAACATACACTTCTTGAATCGCGAGGATCTCTATCGATGATTCATTCAAATAACTTGATGCATTCAAGGGATCGTCAATATTTCATAAAAGTCCGTGCTGAAGAATTGAAGGGTGATAATTTTGTAAAAGTAATTAAATTAGAAGATAATTGCGAAAAATTCTGGAGTGCAATTAGAACAACACGAGTTTATATTCACCAGTGAAGTGGGCCGTGTTTCGAAATTTTTCACTCTTCACGAGATGGTCCTTCAAAGCAGTATTAATTAGAAACTGCGAAGTACACGAAGTATTAATCCTTGTATTTATAACAAGATTAATATCCCTGAAGTATGTGAAATATGCTAATTAAAATTATTACGTAATTTGCTTCCGGCAAAGAAAACAAAGTATATACATATGTATATTAGAAATAACAATATGGAAGGCTATCATATGAAAATCTTTAGTGATTGTCAATGAAAATAAAATCCGAAAGGAAAATTTCATCCCATACCTTGAGTTTGAATTTTCTTATTTTAGATATTTATCAGAAAATTTCTCGAAATTATTTCCTTTTGAATGCTCATTTGATCTCTATCAAATGTTTGGATTTGAAAGGAAAAAAAAAGCTGCAATTTCGTATCAATTTTTAAGGAAAGTTCAATTAACGAAATCACAGTGATTCATGCTTTACTATCATCCTCATCATGAAAACGTTGCAAAATCTCTGTGCTATCTTTTCTTCCGGAACGTGATATTTTCTTTCCCGTTTCGAATGTTTTCAGATCGGGAGGGACTTGGGGAAATAGTAATAATAATAATAGTCGCATCTTTGTTCGGTTATGCAGATAATGAATCAGTTTCCGGTAATTTGAAAATTAGCAAATGAAGCAAGAACTCTGTGCCACCAAAACGGAATTTCTCATTTTAATGGAGAGGATTATTCCTAGATAATGAACTTCCCTCCTCTCTTTCCCCCCGATCCTTCCAGGCTCTTTTAATTTGCTTCGGAAATGAGTTATTAAATTTTTGGAATAAGCTCTCCCTCTATGTTATCTGTAATTGGATACTTTGTTTCGAAATTTGCGACTCTTTGGATATTTGTTCGAATGAATCGGAATAATTCATTCAGAAACCTGAGGAATATCCATTAACTTACTCTGGAAAACCTTATAATTAGTTCGATATGCCTGCCTTACTGCATGATTTACTTTACTCAGCATTGACCTTTAAAAGTATTCTATGTCTATGTATTGGGTGTAAGTTCACTAGCGACTTATATTATTAAATTTTTAACACCGGTGCATAACCATTTTTGCTTTTTTTCCTTGCATCCTTCATTTCTTTTTTTTTTTCAATAATTTTCTTATTCTTCTAATATATATTCTCCTTCACTTTCTTAGATTTTTTTCTTTCCTCTACCAATTTCTTTGGTTTTTCTCTCCGCTTTCATTGTTTTCTTATTATTTCTTCATTCACGTTCTTGAATTTTGTTTTTGCCTGTTTTGACATACCTGGATTCTCATTTCTTTTCACTCAGCATCGACTTATAAAAGTATTCTATGATGTCTGTATATTGGATGCAAGATCACTAGCGGCTTTTATATTGCATTTTGATTCTAGTGCATAGTTCACTTTTCCATTGCCTTTCCTCTCTGCATTCTTCATTTCCCCCCTGAATCATCTCCTTATTCGCTTTGCATTCATTTTCCTTCACTTTCATTAAATTTTTTTGCATCTTTCACTTTGACTAAATTGAATTCTTTTTTTCTCTTTTATTTTCATTCAAATTTTCTTTTTTTCTCCTTCACTTCGATTTTTCTTTCAATTTTTTGGATCCGTTTTCCTTCACTTTCTTTGCTTTCTTCCTTGTTTTACTTGATTTTCTTTTGTCCTTCACGTTCTTTGATTTTCTCTTTTCCTGAACCTAAGAATATCTACTTTTTTTTTTCACTTTCTTAGATTTTCTTTTTTTCCTACCAATTTCTATAGTTCCCCCTTCCAATTTTTTCCCTGCTTTTTCACTCTGATTCTTTTTTTCCCCTTCTTTTTTGTCCTTCATGTCCTTCGATTTCTCTTTCCTTTCTTCACTTTCTTTGATTTTCTTCCTTTCTGTATCAATTTTATTGATTTTCTTTTTCCTATACCGATTTCTTAAATTTTTTTCCACTTTCATTTTTTCCTCCATAAATTTTTTTTCGCCTGCTTGACATAACTAAATTCTCTTCTTTTATCCTTCCCATACTTTGATTTTCTTCCCTTTTTTTCTGTTATTTTCTTTAATTTTCTACAATTTTTTATCTCGACTTTCTTTTTCTTCCATATCCTTTTACATCCCCTTCATTTTAAATTTAGTTCAGGCACCAAGTCAATGGCTTTTTTTTACTTATATTCTATTTTTTCTCTAATTATCCGATTTTTTTACCCCCCCCCCTTTAGCTTCATTCTTAAACGTTGCCAACTGTTATTTGAAAATCCATGGATGTCGCCTTTCTACTTGGTCAAATAGATGGCTATAAAAGTATTAAATTAGTAATGGTATTATCAAGTGAAATTCAGCAGAAGAAAGCGTACTTGTTGCATGTATGGTTAAGTATTAATGGTAGTGTATTAAATAGTATGTTTACTTCTTGCTGGAGTCATGAATCAAGATTATTTATTTTTTCCCTCCCCCATTGGCTCCAAGTATTCAGTGATACTGGGAAATAAATATATAGATTTTTAGTTTCTGATATCAATATATATTTTTTTGTATTTGCTATGATTTCTGAATTACGATCGTGTTTCTTGAAGCCACAAAGACATTCTTTCTCATGTGATCAGTGCATAGGAAAAACAAAATAAGAGAACAAAAGAAGACGCATAAGAGCTATCGTAGTGAAGGTAACTTGAGGAAAGTAGCTCATAAAACTCCAAAACACAGAATTATGAAACAATTCTAATTAACAATTTTTATTTCACACATTCCAATTGTAAGAAATGGAAAGTAAAGGTTCTCTCTCTGTCTCTCTCTCTCTCTCCAGCTCAGAGAACTAACTTCTGAGAATTCGTGTCCTACTTGAATCGATTGATGAAATATGTAGTACATATGAAGCCAAATAAGCAAAAACAAAACAAAAAAAAAAAAAAATCGATGAATGTAATAGATGATGTATCAGCATCATTACATCACTGTCACGTTTTGTCGGGATCCGCGTTTTATGAATCGATCGATCGAAAATATGGGGTGGTATAGACGGGGCTGGGTGATCTTCCGCCTCAAGTACACGGGGTTCGGAAATTGGAATTGCGCTCTTCCGCCATACAACACAAGCTGCAAAATTATTCCGGTCGACAAATCTTCACCTTATCTGCAATCAATAGATTTCTCGGTTCTCTTCCGAGAAAACGCCTTTTTACCTCCCCCCATGTATCTGAAAATTGCCAAAATTACCATTCGGGGACACAGAAGCAAATATTTTGCCTCCTTCTCAAAAATGCCCGGGAACTTTAAAATTCCCTTTTGGTCCATATTTTCCCTTGGAATCGATGCCAGAAAGCTCAAATATATATGTGTACATGTCGGGTCGATTAAAGGAGAGAGAGAGAGAGGTGGAAGAGATATCTCATGCGAAAGTGTTCCAAAAATCTGCATTCAACTTAAATAATTAATCAATCCGAAATAACAGTAATCTGCGCCAACGGCCTCATTTATCGGGTTTTCGTGCCAATGGAATAATTTCGGCATTTTCTCTCTCTGCACTTCTTCAATTGTTTTACGTAAACTATCAAATCGAGCTATAAAATTCGAATTCGAGAAACTCAAGGAGCAAACATAAGGATTTAAATAATCCGCATACAATGAGTAAGGTAGGATTCCATTTGAAGAATTTCTAGGATTAAATGTGTTTAGGTTCGATTAATAATCGTATTACTTGTACATGAGATTTCATACTACGGAATTCCTAGACGACAACCGAGGAGTTTGTAAGGCTTTTGTTCAGCTTTATAAATCCCGTTTGGATTAATTATGAGGGGCGTACATTTCTGGAGAGTGTTATCAGTGCTCTTTCAGGCAAAGGAATTGATACGGATTCTTCCTCACTTCTCTGGCTCAATTTTTATATATACAGATAATAAATTTCGTTCGAACAAAATATTAAGATTATGGAAAAGGGTGTTTATTAATCAATTTTTGTTTTATATACTCGTCATAATCTTAATGTATATGCGTATTAACATGACTCGTTATCCAATAGTTCTTCCTTATTTTAAAAAAATGTTAGTGAACATGCACACCAGTATTCAAATTAATTAATTAATTATGGAGTTCTCATTAATTTGTGCTGATGACAATTAAGGATCAATGAGTTTTCTGCAAGATTCGGAAGTTTTTCATTATTAATTTGAGTGCTAATTAATTGATTTTAAGGATATTCCGATTTGAGAAGTGGCAATGACGAGGTATCTCGCCTCCATAAAAGCTTGTTGTTTTGGCATTGACAAATTCAGATATTTTGTATGAAAATTATGTCTCAATGGAAAACCTTTCCCTATAACCCTTAGTTTGCGCCTGCTGAAAGAGGAAAGCCTACTTTATTAAAAAAAGATATGGTATTTTGAGGGGGGGGGGGGGGTTAGTGATTTGTAATTGCCGCTTAAAAAGGGTTTATTACAATGTGTACTGTACATTATACAGTATGCATTGTAACATGTGCAGTGTACATATACTAGTATTTTTATATTGATTAAAAGCAGTGTGAAGACAACATTTAGAATTGATTTATATCTGTTTCGTAGAAAACATCCGTGACTAATGTATGATGAGATATTTCAATATTACAATACAATCAAGTCGCCTATTGCAGTACGTCACAAATTCTTACCACGTATATCCCCCCCCCCCCAATTTCTACCAAATGCCTGGCCAAATAAGTTATGACAAAGAATCAATTTCAAACTGCTTATACAAAAAACCAGCCATGACTAATGTGACAAGATTTCGATATCATCAAACAGTCTGATTCGTTATCGTCAACTGCCACCAATTCTGCCCAAGTATACGTCCAATTTCCATCCAAATATAGTTAATTCTCGCCAAATAAATTATGACGGTATTTAGAATCGATTTTGAATTGTTTCCACATCGAACAACCGTGACTAAAATGCGGTAAAATTTCAATATTACAATACAATCTAGTCAATTATTGCCAAATGTTACCAATTCTTTCCATATGTCACCAATTCTTTCCATATGTCACTGATTCTTTTGGCACATAGATCCCCAATTTCCCATCAAATGCCTTGATGAATAAATTATGAAAATATTTCGAATCGATTTTTCGAGCTGTTTCACAAAGAACATCCGTGATTAATGTGACAAGATTTCAAAAACAATCTAGTCAGTCATAGCCTAATGTCGCCAATTCTGGCATATACCCAAACAACCAAAATTCAACTTAATATAGTTAGTTTTCACCAAATAAATTATGGCAGTATTTAGAATCTATTTTTAACTGTATAGAAAATCCGTGACTAATGTGTGTGTGTGGTAACTAATTCAGTGTTAGAATAGAATCTCGTCAGTTATCACCAATTCTCGCCAAATGTCACCAATTGCGGCCACGAATAACCCGTTTCAATAAAATGTGGTTAATTCTTGCCAAATAAATTAGAAGCAAATCAATCGGACTGCTAACTTGTTCTTATACATCAAAATTATTCACTACATGTATGATTATAATTAGAAATTCATGGAGAATTAGAATTCTTATTCAAATTCCTTAACATTTAAAACTAATTATTACTGTTCTCCAGAATTTCTAGAAAACACATCAAAATGTTTCTAGAAGCAGAAAAAAAAAAACCATCCTTTGTTTAACTTTGCCAACATTCAAAGTAAAAGGCGTGTGTTACAAGAACAATCGACACAGTAGCGTAAGCAGGTTTAGCAACGAAAGCACTCAATGTTTTTCCCCAGTTGGTGGTCTTTGACTTTGGAAAACACGAGGAGCTTTTTTGTTTTCTTATCATCATCATTATTTTCTTCTTGTTTTAATGGACTTTCGAGGTTTTAGTTCGTCGTGTTTGAAGTTCTGTAACAAGCCAAAACTCTATTCACGTTCCCCCTTTTCACCTTCTTTGAGGCACTCGTCATCATCACCATCGGTTCCGTGTTATGTTGTTGATCGATCCGCGAGTTTCGCTTGTTCCACTCACTCACAGGAGCTTTTTGGTTAAAAGTTGTTTTTTTTCCCTCCCTTTTGTGTTATGCTTAACATGTTTTAGAATGTAAATCGGTTTCTCCTAGAATCCAACCAATTTTTCGCTGTAGATCGTGATTTATCTTCCACTGGTGTCTAAAACCACATGCAACGTCATTAATCGTGAAAATTGTTCAATTTAATCACGTTTGAAATGAATTCGTTTTCATGAGAAGGAAGAAACAACACCGCATAGCATCAAACGTTATGGAAATTAGTCACGAATAAATCCTGTGAATTCAATATGCCGCCACTCACCATTTTACCAACACGTTCTATCCGTAAAGCGGTCTAGTACGATTTCCGAGTTGCCTTATATTATTTCATTGAGGCATATGAACAAATTCTGCTCCGAACATCGGCCTGGGCCGTCATTTCAACTTTTTACGGGGGTGGGGGGGGGGGGCAAAGCACATGTACTCAATATATGTATATATATATATATATTTGTATGTATATATATATACAGTCGAATCCCGTTTTAACGAATACCATTATAGCGGAAAATCTCGTTTTAACGAACACTTTTCTAATCCCCCAAATAAGTTTACATAGAAACAAATCTAGGTAACCTGGAATTCCTTTATAACGAAATTTCGTTATAACGAACGCGTTCGTTATAACGGGATTCGACTGAATATACCATTTTTAGTGTATTTTCAAAAGCCTGCCCCCCCCCTAAATGACGGGCGTGACATCGGCCCATATTTCGGAAAAATGTGATTTTTCAAATACGTTCCATGTTTTATGGAAACAAGAACGTGATTTTAAGCCAATTGTCGCCAATATACGTCTACACCAGGGGTTTGTGGCCCGCAAATGGGTTCCATCTGGCCTGCGAAATGTGTTTTGGTAGGAAAACATAAACAATACGATGGATTCCTAGGCCAGTGGTTCTCAAAATATTCGCGGCTTCTTTGCGTTGTTTATGATTCATTTGCAGCACCCCCCCCCCAGAATAGTTTGGTATGTAGTGTGCATCCATTAAAAAACACCACACCATCAAAACATAAATATTCAATAATATAAACCCGCCAATGTTTCCAGTTCGTCGTGACGTCCCTGATAAAGGTTGGCGAAGCACCTAGGAGCCGTGACACACACTTTGAGACACACTGGCCTAGGCTGGCCATATTTCCTTCATAAAAATTCTGGGAATAGGTGATTATGGCGGTGACATGTTCCGGGTCTCTCACATGTACTTGTATTACACGGCTAATTTCTCCCTTCTGATACTGTCAGAATTGATACACTGCATTTGTCATTGTAAATACTTCATGACTTACACATGTTATATTCCCTATTTAACCTCAAGTTGACCATTATTATTTTTATCTACATTATCATATTCGTATAGCATTAATTACATCACTATTAACATTCTGCATCTCCAGCATCTTGCTCATCATATGGTGACTTTGCTTTCATATGTTCATATTACATCATATTATCACATATTATTAGTTAGCATCAACTATCATCAGTATATGATATCCATTAGTTCCTGTGGAGGTAGGTGGCTGTTAATTCCCGGGGTAAAGATGTACTTCCAGCCACATTTCTAAATTTTTCGCCATCGTAGAGATGGTGTGAGATGACTCTCAAATTGTCATCATCCCTAGTCTCTTATACCAACCATGACTTCAATGTACTACTTCATTTAATTGGCAGAGCGATGATGAAGGGGTTAAGAGCTCTTAAAGTCTCATCTACGACACCCCGATATACGAGTGAAGGTTCAAGTTCAACATTCTAATGTATAACTCAAATGCGCAAAAAAAGGATGCAGTAGGGGACTACACTACGTTTCAGGAGTGGTTATCCCTTCTATGAATTGTGAATCCATTCGGATATAAATTTACGATCCGAGCCGGGAGCCCTAATTTTTAGCGAATTTCTCTAATGTGACCCTGCAGAGTCCTGGAACACCTATTATTATGATTTTGGGTATCATACTTTGAATAATTTCACTTCAAGAGACCGTCTGTATGCATTTGTAATTTTTTTTTGAAACGAGAAATTTCATGAATCTGATATTTCATACATAAAAGAAGATCCATTTCCTAAATCCAATTTTTATCAAATTTCCATAAGAATATTACCACGTCTTCGCACATGACAGAAAAAGAAGTGCATTGTGTTATACAGCGGAATTTTCGCTTCGTGAAAATGGCAACACGATCAATACTTTCTTTACCATGCATTTTTTGTCAAGCCAGGTGCCATTTTTTAGGATTTATATTATGTTTTTATGAAATACCCGGAATGGCAACAGCAATGCTTCTTTCAAATTATATTGTTATTGAGTGTCTTCTTTTTAATCTTGTGCTCTCACGAAGAACAAATTTCCATATATTTTGGTTTCTATTTAGAATCTCTAATGTGTAGTCGTGTTTGAAGGAGAACTAGTTTTTTGAAATTTTGAATTTTTCCTTGACATTCATTTAATATTTCCGATTTATGAAAGAGCTTGTCAAGAGAATTTTTTCGACTCTCTATGGCTAAGGAATGGCTTGCTTTGCGCGATATTTTTTTCATGTCAAAAGTATCATGAGGAAAATTCGCTGTAGTTGTAGTGGAACAATGATTTAGTAAACATGGGGAGTTAGAACATTATTAGGCAACGATCTAATGAACAATGGTGAGTCAGACAATGATCTAGTGAAGAAGGATAATGGTGTGTTGGAAAATTATCTAGTGAGCAAAAGGTGAAAGAGTCATTGATCTAGTGAACATTGTGAAATAGACATTGGTCTAGAGAAAAAAAAGGTGAAATAGAATTGTTCTATTGGAGAATGGCGAGTTGGAAAAGTATTTAGTGAGCAAAAGGTGAAATAGACATTGGTCTAGTGAACAAAAGATGAAATAGATATGTCTAGTGAACAATGACGAGTTGGAAAATCATATAGTGAACGATTGTGAAATAGATATTGATCTAGTACATAATGAGGAGTTAGATGTCTATTGTTATATAGATGTTACTTGTCTTTTCACAATTGCTCTTTTAATAATTTTATATCAAGTTAGAAAATTTTGTAGTGAACAATTGTAAAACAGACATTGATCCCAGAATCGTTTTGTATGAATATTATTTCTTATATCAATTGTTGATTAAATTAATTTGTGTAAAGCATTCGTTGAAATGCCAATACAGTACATTTTTTTTTCAAACTTTTGCCTTAATTTTCGAGTTCTACTAATCAAAACCACTCCTCTTTATCATTCCCTTTACAATATCCTGGATGAGCTTTAACACATATTTTCTGAAATGTATACTTTACTACATCTCTTATAATGTTCCTAACGAATCTTCAGAACGTTTCTCCCTCACAGCACCAATGCTTCGTCTGAAACCGGGAGATATACCGAATAGCCCATTTGCTATTGAAATATGAACGAACTATTCCCCCGATATATAGGAATCAATCAATCAATCAATCAAGATGGAAAAAGAAGGGGGGAAAAAACTGCCCAAGAAGATATCTTGAACGAAAAAAAAAAAGTGGAATTACGCAACAAGAAGAGAAGAGTACACTCTCCCCTATCAGAACGCACCACTCTCCAATCTGCCAGACAAGAAGATATTCATTCCACTGGAATACCCCTCGAGACATTGCTGACACTTCGTTCTCGAAATCCCACTTTGCCGATCCTTGCAATATTACCTTTACGTCTTCCCTCATAGACTTGTTGTATAGGAGTTGGTTTTTTTTTTTCCTACTTATATTCGTCGCCTGTCTCCCGTTCTTCTCGTACTATATTCTTGTTATCGGCAGAAAAGAGAAGAGACTGAAATATCCTCATAGACTCGCTGGTGGTAAGGAGAATGAAGACTGAGATAAGGCGTCGTCTACCTTGTGTTTTCAGTGGGGGGAGGGGGGTAAGAAGAGCCCCCAGGAGCCAAGCAGGTGGAAAACATTTTTCCCCCCTTTTGAGGTTGGCAAGACTGCAGATCAATCCTTCTGAGCCCTCTTACCACACTGAGCAGTGATAAAAAAAAACGAGGGGATATGGGATGTGAAAGACATGATATAAGAAGGAATAAGTGAAGGAGAAATAAGAAAGATTATATATCCTATTTTTCCTTCTTCAAACTATGACAGCCAATTTGGATAGAATAAGGCAAACCTTACGATGGTAGCACGCCACTCCAATAGAATAAGGAGAAACGCGATTTCATTTTACCTTATTCTTGAGCGAAGTTAGTACGGTATACCCTGTCTAAGTTGGACACCTGTGGTTCAATTAAAATCTGTCCAAGTTAGGTGTCCAAAAATATAGAGGAAGTACAAAGAAATATTTTACAGCATCATTTTTTTTAAAGTCTTTAATTAGTAGACTATGACAAAAAAATGCCCTTTAAGTATGTTAGAAAATATAATTGTGCACAAAAATGTATCTTTAATTAATAACAATATCTTACAATTAAGAAATTTAAATGCAGTAATTAAATATGTCAATTAAATTAATCAATAACTTCCTTTTTATTTTCAATGGTCAACTCTATTGCCTTTCGTTTGCTCATAGTGTAAAGTTAAAATTTACTTTCACACTAGCAGGAAGTCTAAAATGATACTTCACTATTGAGGAATGAATGAAAGTTTGAAATGCAGAGAGAGAGAAATAAGTAATGAAGGGAATGTATTTTCCCCCTTAAGAATAAAAAGAAGGGGTTTCTTAAGATAAAAGGGATGTACAGGTGCATAAAAAAAAAATCTATTTTTTAATTTTTCCTGATAGATGGGAAAAATTACTCTCCCAACAACTTCATATACACTGTGAAGTATTCACCACTTATAGTGATCACCACTTACTAGATAGTAAGTGGACAATGAGCTGCACCTGTCCAAGATGTGAACCCAGAAGATGTCTAATGTCCAAGATGGAGAGGTGTCCAAGATAGAGTATTGTGAACATGCTTTGATATAGGATTATAGCCGGTTCCATTCAAAACTGCCCAACAATAAGGAGGTGTCGAGAGTGACATGTTATATAGACAGTATATAAGGTTTTTATCTCGCCAAGTTTTCAGCATGGTTTAACCTCGTTCCTTCAAATTATGGCCCGTTTAGTAGCACCAAATAGTATAGGGACCGTTCAAGTATTACGTAAGCAAATTTTTAGCCATTTTTGACCCCCCCACTCAACTTGTCAGCAAAATTTCGTCATCAGCTACGGCATAGCTAATGACGAAACATGACCCACAATCCTAACTCATGTTTTCATAAAGGGCGTTTGATGACGTAAGCATTATCCAAACCCCCTCCTCCCCCCTTGTCATCAAAAGTCAGCAAATCGGAACCCCCTCCCCCACCGATGATGACGTAATACTTGAACGGCCCCATAGTAGTTAACTAAATTTTAAGTTGTCAAGTACTTTAAAATGTATGCAGATATTAAGGGCCGTTTGCACGCTGCTCAGTTGTTAATTTGTCAAGTGATTTAATAACTTAATAACTTAAATTTATTCAAAAACAAGAAATATATATAATGATAATAGACAAATGTTAAACATTGAGAGTCCTCCCTCTTGACTTGTGTTTCAGAGAACACGCAGATATGGTTTTTACGAAGATTTCAAATTACTTTCAAACTGTTCGTCCTGCTCACCATAGGAAATAGCAGAAGGAAATTTACCAGCACAGGAGAGGATGATAGTCACGTGACACAATGTTGATAGTGGAAAAAATAGAGTTTCCTTCTCTCTATCCTTATACATCCCCTTAAGGGCCAAGCAGGTGGGAAACAATCTCTTCCCCTAGCCCACTTCTGACTGCAGATCAATCCTTCTGAATTCCTACCATAGTCAGTCAGCAGTGATAAAAAACGAGGGGATGGGATATGAAAGACACGATGTAAAATGAAATAAGTGAAGGGAAAGAAGAGAAGATTATCTTATTCTTCCTCCTTTGAACTATGAGAGCCAATTTTTGGATAGAATATGGAAAACCTCAAGATGGCATCGCGTCATTTCAATAGAATAAGAAGAAACGCGACTTCAGTTTACCTGATATTTTGGCGAGACACAAATCTCATTCCTTCGCTGAAGTCCGCGGTGTCGTTGCTTTAACCCTTTAACGATCAGAGACGAGATATCTCGCCAAAACGCAAATGGAAGAAATTAATTCCAGCTCGCCCTGATTTATTTACCTCTATTCTCATCATTTCGAAGCTTCACTGTAATCCTATGAATGGAAGTTGTTTTTATTCCATACCCGTTCTTTATATAATCCAGTTTAGTGATTTCCACATCACGTATTACCTATCTTTCTACTATATATTTATAAGAGAGATAGAGAAATAGAACAAATAGGGTTAGGGGTGAGAAAGAGAAGGTTAGGGCGAAAGGGAAATCTATATAAACCACACAATAATCTTTTACCCCCTTCCATTTCTAATACATAAATAAGGGAAACCAGTTTTTAGAAATTTATATATCATCTAGATTTGTTGCCAAAAGTCTGTACGTGAAGGGTTAAATTAATCTCGCAGCTTGCCAAAATAGTGCTGAGGACGCTAAACGGTAAAAAAATCAACAAGGAACTGCTAAACTGGTTCTTAAGATCGGTTTAATTTGTGAAAAATTATAAAATGGTCCGACATCAATACGTTAAAGGGTGTTTTACCTTTGATTTCAGTACTCAAGAAAGAAAATATCTCACGGAAACTTTCATTTCAAAAAATTAAGATGGAAATAAAATTAATTATAAGGTTTTTGAGGATCACGAAAATTGTTTTAGAGAGTAAAATTTTTGATCAGTTGGGCTGTGATAAGCCTGAATGATATTCCTCCGAGAGTTAAAAAGTACGGTTATGACCGATTTTTTTGATGAATGTTGAAGTCCGAGAAGAAGTGTGATCTTTGATTTTGAGAAAATCTGGAAAATCAATTTAAAAAAGTGATAATCGATTTTGATAGAATCGTCAAAATTTATCTTGAAATGACGCGTAATCTTTGATCTTGAACTGGAACGGTGGGAAGAGGTTCTTGAAAATTGATTCCGAAAAATGCATAATATCGATTTTGAGACAATCTTGATCTTGTGAAAAAGCTCGTATTTAGTACCGTGAGAACCGATCGTAAAATGAATCGTGATCTTTGGGGTATTGGGATAACAATAAGAATCGATGCTGGAAAGAAGTATGATCTCCGATTTTGAAGTAATATTATAGAAATTGATTCTGAAAAGAAGCAAAATCTTTGCTCTAATCATGGGAAAAATTCATCCTCTAAATTACTATAACCACAAAAACTGATCGTTCCAATTGCTATAACCACAAAAATCGATTCTTTAAATTAGTATAATCACAAAAATTGATCCTTCAAATGTTCTTACTGAGAAATTTGTGACAAAAACTCATTTTTTTAATTATTTTAACCACACAAAAATTGGTCTCAATAATACCATAACAATAATAATTGATCCTACAAATTTCTACAACCACAAAACTTGAACCTTTCTCTCGTCGAATAATACTCGCAGTATATTTTACATACATCCAGTTGAGATCAAAAGTGATCAAGACTGCTGAATACACCTTGTGTACCAAAGGAAATCGCAAAAATTTTTCAAACATGACTTTTCCTCACGGGCTCGCTAAAGTAAAACGTCTCCATCATCGTTATAAGATGACTTTGGATTCCAACAAACTGTGGCCGTTTGTTGTAAACACGATTCACGCCAAACCGAAGGAAATGAGATTCTCATTTATCAGCCTCTTTTCACACAAAATTCGCCAATCCGCACGCTCACAAGAAGGGCCTTCGTTCAATGTACTAGAAGAGTGGCCGAATGCAACACGTACTAATATATATCACGTTCCACTGTGTGTATGCGTATATAAATGTATGTGAGTGTACTTCCTTTATGCAAATGCTGCATATTTATTCAGGAGATGGAGATCAGTAGCCGTCGTGGAATACATTATTCAACAACGAATGCTTCCGGGTACACTCACTACAACTCCAGAACGTTCAGAGACGGAACAACGGATTCATGGATGTTTTGTTCTAACAGTGTTCGGGATTCATTTTCACTTTCTCATGGCTGACTTCTTTGGTGCATTTTCGATACTTCATAACGCGTGGAAGAGATTATAAAATGCTTTCTCTCTTTACTCGTGGTAAAGGATTGTGGAGCCAGTGTCTGTGTTCGGATGAAGATGAATTCGAACGAATCAAATCCAGAAACATGTTTAATTCAGCTGCACAACTACTACTACTACTACCGAGTTTTTGATTTATAGGTTACATCCTGAAAAGTTCTCCAGAGACGTTTTATCCAGGATATATCTAAAACTTGCAGTTCAGCTTCGTTAAGACTCTTTTACATACTCTTTGAGATTTATATAACCTCTTGTTGAGCATTAGAGAGAGAGAGAGAGAGAGAGAGAGAGAGAGAGAGAGAGAGAGAGAGAGAGAGAGAGAGAGAGAGAGAGAGAGAGACAGAGATAATAATAGTTTAAGCTCCACCTGGTCGTGAAGTAGTCATAAAAGGGGACGAAAATTCCTATCTTGTAGAATTTAAATATCCATTCTCTAGGCAGTTACGATTAATATACATGATTTCAGGACGATTTGAAATGAAAACTAGTCAAAATGCTTTGAAATGGAAACAACTGGTCAGAACGCTTTGAAATGAGAACTGGTTAGAATGTTTTAAATTGAGAACAACTGGCAAGAATGCTTTGAACTGAAAACTGGTTAGAATGTTTTAAGTTGACAAAAACTAATCAAAATCGAACCAATGGACTTTCTGGATGTTATGCTCAGGTGAACTTGGGGGGAAATGCCCCGTTGTCTGTACAAGAAATTGAACCCAGGACCTCTTGCACAAAGGGCAAGTGCATTGACCATAAGACCGCGGAGACGAGGTCTCCCCCCCCCCCAAAACACGCACGGTAGCGTGACTCTCATTATCCATCTAAACTTCCATAACCTGGACGCCATTCGCTGAAGTAAAGAATGACTGCACTGGCTCTTTTCAGCAACTGACGCTATTGTGCGTGTATTAAGGAAAAAATATCTCGTCTCTGTGGTCTATAGCACTTGCCCGGTTTCCAGGATGTTCTATTCCCGGTAGAAACAATACAACTTATTTTCCAATTTCACCTCGGCTTAATATCCACAAAGTCTATTGACTTTCTCTTTTCAAGAAAAAATCATTATCCGACCAGTCTGAATGTTTTGAAATGAGAATAACTACTCAGAATGTTATAAAATTCTGTGTGAACACTCATGGTGAAAAATAGCGGTTCCCAGTTAAGGTGACTCGATCTCCAGTGGTCCACGGTTTGTTTACTGGGGGTCCACGGCTCGTGATCATCATAAGAGATCATTATGATCTGTCCAGGGAATTTGTTAGTGTGTTAGTAGACATCCATGCCCGAACCGGAATTCGAACCCAGACCTGCACAATCAGAGGCTAGCTCCCTAACTAATGGACTCCCATTCCGCAAGCTGTAGAAAAAAACTCCAAAAAATTGCTCTTCTGGTGACATCTTCCTATAGGAGTATGAAATGCTGTTTCAGATCTTTTGCAGTCCAGTAGTAGTTTTGTAGTCCATTGGAAAATGTCTCTTCCCAGAGAGCAGGCAGACCTACAACACGATACTGACATAACATGAAAATTCAAGCATTTCCATCTTTACTTCGGAAAAAACTCGACAACGTAATTACGTCAGGTCCACACATGCACTCAGAACACACATTCCGATGTGTGCCAATTCGTTAGAAATTCCGTATAATGTGTACGAGGTGCATGTACGGGTAAGTAGTAGTAGTAGTAGTCTAGTTGATGAAATTGATATCTTATCACATTTACTACTACTGGATAGAATGGCTTCCACTTTTCGAGAACATTCTCGCTGATACATGGCTTTAGTTTCAGCTGTTAAAAATAGGGTCCGTGGCCGACACCAAAATTTCCGGCGGGAATCCACAACTAAAAGAATATGAGAGCCGCTATAGTGGGTGTAGAATGAAAAATTTGTTCAAACTCTTGTCATGAGAGGGATGATTGGGGCATTAGGTCGGTCGTACACTGGAAGCTATTCAGAACGTAAACGAGTCACGTGTACGCTCAAGACTACTATGACAGTCTCGCGCATTCACGCGAATTGTTCCTGCTCAAATTAAAAAGAGCATAATTTTTGCTTGTAATACGAATCATCGCTCCTGAATCCAGTCAAAATTTTTTCATAATATTTGCTTATTATACGAATCGCTCGTTAACCGAAGTTCCACTGTATTTTGAAATAACAACTTTGATCGGTCAGTTTTCTTTTTTTTTTAATGTAAGGTACTTGATATTTTCTTGTTCATACCAGAGATGGAAACATCATTTGAAACAACTATGGACGCGACAATAAACACAATAAGAAAGGCCGACATAACACACAAACACAATATGACGAGGCTTTCGGTTTCCCAATAGGAAGAAACAGTTGTCGTTTGTTTCTCCACCCCCTCATCAAATAAGATGACATTCCTGAAAATCCCCACGGGACACTGGTCAACCAGGCAGAAGATGGCCAGTGGATAGACAGTGGAGAATCGAAAGAGGAATAAACAAGAAAGATCGACTAAAACCTCTCTAATACCTCTCTTGTACAGAGTTAGATCTGTCTCTATCCATCTATCTCTCGTCTTTCCTCCTCACACCAGATCCGGAAACGCCAAGAATTCCACTCAACCTTACACTCTGTCTTTCTCACTCTATCCCTGCTCACCCCACTCTGGCTAGCATCCAGAATACATGCTTAATACCCAACCTCTTTAGCTTCTTTTTGTTATAAGCCCTCTATGGTATTGAGGGCCTTTTCTCTTCCACACACATTCATCTGGACACTTCCTCTCCGTCTACTTGATCCTTTTGGATGTGCTCTTCCCTCTCAGAGACGAAACTATTCGAACCAAGGGATGATGATGACGACGATGGTAGTGTGATACTGAGGAAGAGAAAAGGCTGGAAAAGGATGGACATACTTAAGTGTCCCGTAGCATCCGGGAGAAACTTCTTATTCGGGAAGCAGGAGACGAAAAGGATGTATAAGAAAGGATAAAAAAGAAAACCAATGGCCAAGCATTAGGAAGATAAAGCCCTTCTTCTATATACCGGAAGTATTGCTGTACGTGTGGCCGCTCGACAAACCAAAGGACGTATATCACTTAGTAACAGAATGAACATGATCTAGTACGGAAAAATGTTTACTTCAAAATAACCTCTGTACGAAATTTATATACCAGAAAATACCCTATATTGGTAAATTTTATTTTATGTCTTGCGTACACTCTCTACTGGGTTCATGTCCTCAACGGTTAATGTATGCAATAATGAGTCAAAACCAGGCATTGCGCATCAAGGCAGACTTTCTGGAGGGTTCCTGAGACGGTTCTTTCATGCTTTAACCCGGTCATCCACTGGAAGCTACTACGAGAGATAACAAGTCGCGTGTATGAGCACAACTGCAAAAAAAAGGACTTGCGCATGTACGCGACTTCTTATCGCTCGTAGTAGCTTCCAGTGGATGAGTAGCCTACTTTAGAGGTTTGGCGCATACACGTGTCTTGTTGTGCAACTTGTTTTCACTCGTCGTAGCTTCCGATGAACGAGAGGCATAAAGCATAAACGCGGCTATACACGTGACTGCAAGTATACACGCTTAAACTTTTTGTAAAGCATTCTTGAGCGTCTGCAAAATTTTGCTCAAGAATTTTGATTGAACAAGCGTAGTAAAGACTGAATGGATTTTGACTGTGCATGCTTGTACAAGCCGCGTTTGCGCAAGCGAAACTGAAGGTGTTTACCATGCCGGTAGTTTGTACAAGTTCTTACTCTTCAGTGAGCTCTGCTCAGTGTTAGTATTAATTGTTGGAGTTTTGCTTTCAGTACACAAAGACAGAGGCAACGAAAGCGAGCACATCACCGTCCGCCCTTGACATATTCGAAATACAAACTACATAGTTCTTGTGCAAGACACACTTGTACCGTGTAGTGTTCAAAGGTAAATTATGTACACTTGTGCAAAATCATTGAACATGCGCGCTTTTCCAGCTAGCCGATACATGTGTAGCCGCTTTCTGATCGAGTTGGACTCTCATCATGAGGATCAAGATTCGAACTCCGTTAGCAGCACAGTCGTGATCGGCTAAAGTTATTTTCTGCGGTTTTCCAACTCCGCGTATGAGTTTTCAAAGTATATGCATTTTCGGAAATGCAGCCGGTAAGGTCAGATTAGGATTCCAGGCTGACTTATCCGCCATCATTGTGCGAATTGTGACGCTACAGCTAATCACTGTTCTCTATCTTGCTTTTTTTAACACTTAAGGACCTCACTTTGAAAAAAAAATGGTTTTGCTGCTCTAAGATGGAGGACGATCAGTCCGTCCGCCTTTCTAGGCACCTTAGGCCGGATAGCTGATTTACAAGACATATTCACGACGCCTCTTAACCCGATCATAATATTCGTTTAATGAATCTGACTTCCACCAAAACAAGCACCAGTGACAAAAAATCGGGTCCGTATCCAGAAATATACTGTATCAAATATTCAAAACATTAATTAACAACCCACACATGCATGCGAATTATCTAGACTAAAACAAATAAGGGACGATTCACAACGATTTTTTTGTACCAAGTTCTACTGAACCTCATGAATGGGAATCATCCAAAAATTAAGAAGAGAAAAAAAAAACTAATTCAACACAAGCTTAATCAAAAACCACCAGAATCTACATACGCGCACTCTCGCTAAGAATTCCAATAAAAAAAGTCCGACGAATCATTATTCAATAAACGTGAGGAAATTAAAATCGTATAAATTAGTGACTAAAAAAAAAAAAAAATTGAAGCAAAAACATAAAAAAAAAACATACGTATAAGAAATAACAATTTCTTTCAACTTTACACGGCGAAAAAAAAAAAAAGATATCTCAACTCATTGAAAGGGTAAAAAGGACTGCCTCGAGGTAACATGGAACTATTTAAATGGAAGTGACGATAGTTGGGGAGAAAGTAATTGCCGGACATAAATGATACTCTATAAAGTTCTGAACAAGCAATAGAAAAAAAAAAAAAATTTTTTTTGCCTTTGACGCCTCTCGGGGGGGTCACGCGTGCCCTGAAAGCATGTCTAATTTCTCATCATAAGACATGTAAGATAAAAGAAATATATAAGAAAAGGAACAAAAAGAAAAGTGTTTCATTAACGATTCTTCTCGCTCGGTAGTCCTTCATTATTGAAAAAGGGGAAGATCTCATCTCTACTTCAAAAGGAAAAAAAAAATTCTTATTTCTTCTCCTTTTGATCTTTTTTTCTTTATCTTTTCCTCATTTATTTATCTTTATCTTTTTTCTTATGAAACCAAGTCTCTGAGATGTACGTGAGGATACAGATCCTTCGGGTCAGATCAAAACTTTTTCTTATATGTTGTTTTTTTTTTGGGTTTCCCTTAGAACAAAGTTTTGTTTTTTCTCTCGTATACAGAAAAATATTTGATATTCTTCCCAATCGTCGGCAAAGATGGAAACTTGTGTAGTTTATTGATTTGTTATGATGGAAGAAGAAAAAAATATTTCTTCTTCTTCTAGGAAAGTTTATATACTGGGATAACGCTTTATTTTTTATTATATTATTTGTTTGAAAGATGTTTGGTGTGTTCTATAACGGAGCTGGAACTAAAAATTTTATTGAGGGTTTGGAAAGTTATACGAAAAAGAAAAAACACTGCAAAACATTAAATGAGAGGAATCGATATTGATTGTATTTTAGAACTAGGTTGATTGAGTAATTTATTTTCATTAATATGGTAATTTATATTCATTAAAAAAATTAAATTATCGAAATTGTTAAGATAATAGATAAAAGTATGTATGAAATTGAATGATAAGATTATTTTATTCATTCAATCGAAACACATACAGCCACAAAACATTTTCGGGTTAGGATAGTTTGTCAGCCCCGAAAAATAATAATCGTTATATGTAAGACGGTACAAATAGTAAATCATGAATAAAGGATTTATAAAATTATAAATTAATTCTGAATAAATGATTATAAAATGATGATAATATAAATTTAGAAATAAAAACAGAAAACAATAATATTAATGCAGTTTGTATTTAACGTGTATTAATCATTAGTCATGAGTTTTATTGTTGTTTCCCAATGATTAATCATCAATCCAAAATTATAGAAACATATTTACCACCAATAATAGTTTCATTAATCGACAGTTTTTGATTTGGGGTTGTATAAAAATTCTCAGTTTTTATGTTTTCCATCCCAATTTTTCACTGACGGAAGTGATCGATGCTGATTTTGTTTTGCTGGTAAGTTTTCAAGTTTTATTTTCATTCAAGAGTCAGCTTCAGAATGTTTTAATCCTCATAGACAATTCGTGAAACACCCAGTATGTTCATGAAAATAAATAGAAAACTGTACCTAAAAAATGTAAATCAACCATTGACACTATTGTATAAAAACTTTGCACGAGAAAATTTAAATTTTTCTCGATCCAATAAAAACTCTGAAACTAATATCCAAAAAGCGCATAAATGTGTTCCGAACTGAATACTGCATTTCCCAAAGAAAAAAAAAAAAAACGTAAAAATACTTGAATTTCTTACGAACCTTAATCTCAGTCTAAATTCTTTTACCCACGTCATTAAAAAAGAAAAATCAAATTTTTTAAAAGAAAGACGAAAAATGGGAAGAAAAAAAAATACGAACTAAAAATGTATATTCAATCGTCAATATAAGAACCAAAAAAAAAAATATATATATATTGAAACGACTTCCAAGATTTATAAGAATTCCAGTTTGAAACATTACTCCAATCTGGAAAAGGATGAGGCAAAGAAAAAAAAATTACATATAAGTATTTGCAATTCTTACGAAGGAGAAATAAAGTAAAAAAAAATGAAAGCTTTTCCCCGCCATCTTCCCATTAAGAATTTGGAATAAGAAACCTCAAAAAGTAGTAAGTAGGTTTCGAAATGAGAAAAAACGAGAAAAATCATACTAACAAAAATAGGGGAAAAAAAAATGTATATATATATTCCCATTCAATTATTGAAGCCCACCCAAGAAAAGATATTGCGAAATTTCATCATTAATCTCCTGGAACCATGGGAATCATACGCATGTGAAATTTTTTTTTTTCTTCTTATATTTATGACACTGACTGTATATCATTCCACCCCACATCTTGCATTCTTTCTCAAGGATATGGCTCAGAATCGGTACAAAAAAATAGCCATTGAATTTCCGTATGTAATATTTCTTTCTTTTTTTAAAAAATCTGTATATAAGTATGTATCTGCATGTATTTTCAATGTATGACAGTAATCCGTTTATGTGTGCGTTTAAAATGTTGAAAAGCTGTAGAAAGAAAGAGGTATGAGTGGATAGCATTACAGCTGTCCTTGGAGTGGCTTCTTTCTGGTCTTGTGTATGTACACATAAATTTTTGGATTAAATTCAACTTGAATTCTAGCCAAAAACAAGAAGAAAAAAACATGAAATTGACATGCGTGGGTGGTTGAGATGAGGAATAATAAATAAAATCTTGAGACGTATTTCTTAGATGCCTCTTATACTGGAGGAATGAAAGTTTTATTAGATCATCTCTAAAGAGATGGACATGCCTTTTTTTTTTCGCTTGGGTGAATTTTTTAAATTATTTATTTGACAATTTTTTCAGGAAAGAGGTTGTAACATGAATGGTTTGGCGTAGCTTGTCCATAATCTGGAGAGGTTGAGATAACCTTTTATAGCCATGAATGTCTCTGGTTTAGTTTGGACATTTAAGGACTGAACTGAAAATGGAAGAACAAATACTGATTTTTAAAAGCTTTGTGCGTTTACCTTGCAAGTTCACGAGAGGAAAATTGTTCAGCACTTTACCTCCATTTTGTTAACTCTCTACCTCCATAAAATACTTCAGATATTTTTTTTTGTAAACTTTGAGCTGTTTTTCTGGTATTTTCAAAATGATGTTCCTTCCCCAGGCAAGATTGGCTGGTTTGAAGACTGAAGTCCATCTATGGCCGGGATTACACTATAAAAGTTCGATAAAAGATCTTTTACGAAACTTGAAAAAAGTAACCAATAATATTCGTTACATTCTCTTGAATGTAACAGATGCGCTTATTGGTTGCATTTGCAAGTTTTATAGAAGAGCTTTTATAAACTTTCATAGTGTAATCTCGGCCTGTGAGGCTTTTGTAAGCATCACTCCAGCGAAGAATTTAGTGGCAGCACAACAGTGAGAATTAGATCGTGTGATGAAACGAAGATGATCATGATTAGAATCAATATGGTGGATTTTTAAACGTTCGCGCAGAGCTGCTTACAAATTTCTAGTGCATAGTATTTAATATAATAATAATAATTCCAGCCTCCTACGCATTTTTAAGTAGTAAGTGAGCCTCCTACATATTTCTAGGAATAAGTGAGCCACCTAAGGATTTCTCGAAATGCGAAAATGTTCGTGAACGTTCACGCAAGCCATCCAAGAATTTCTATATGCATAAGTAAGCCTACGCATTTCTCGTAATATGCAAAAGTTTCACGCATTAAAAGTAGGGCTGGGAATCGATTAAAATTTTTAACTCGCTTATCAAAAAAATTTTAACCGATTTTAATCAAATTTCAATCGAATATTTTCAAACGCTATTCGTTCAGAGCAAACGTATCGTTGGTAACTACATAATTATAGATATTAATTGATTGTTATAAAAATATATTTCATTCATTTCAAGTATCTATCCAGTGAATGGATCTAAACAAACATAGAAATAGATTAAGAAATAATAGCCGCGACCGCTTGAAGCTACTTAATATCGTCCTCTTTTGCTAGAAATATGAATGTACAAATCTCTGGAACTTATAAAATGACTCTTGAATGTTACGATCCATGTTACTCTATGGAATTCGTCCTTCTAAAATGTTTTGTAAAATGTGTTTAATAGGAATACACATTTGCGTTTCTGGAAAAACTTAGATAGCAAAAAGTTTTTAAGTGATTCAACCATTTGCACATTCGTGTCGTTGGTATAAAAGGGGTGACATGCTGAACACATGCTTCTCATACTCTGGAATTTTTAAACTTGGATGTTGTCCTTTTCTTTTAATCAGTAATTTTAGAAATTAACACTGGTTTTCATTGAATCGACTTGCGTTTCCTCATGTCGAAAACTGATCAAAATATTGATTCAGATATTTTTAAATATGGTCTGTTTTGTTTGGGATATAATTTAAGACATTTAATCGGTTTAGTGAAATAAATCAAGTTTGAAATTTAACTTTTAATAAAACATTTGAAGTGAATTTTTATCGCGATTTTTAACTGCGGTTAACAATTGATCGATTAACTAACACGATTAATCGGAGCAGCCCTAATTAAAAGGAATGCACATATTTGCGTATGAGACATAAGATGCTCACGAGGTTTACGTATAACTTAAATATACGTAAACCCCTCATGAGCATCTTATGCATTTCTAGAAACAAGATAAATTCCATAACAAAGATCAATTTCCAGGACGAGGATTGAGTGAACATCATACGCATTCTAGGATCAAGTGCGCATTCTATGCATTTTTAAGGAATCCCGAGTCTCCTACGTATTTCCAATGGCTCCAAAAACATGAAAACTTGGATACCCTTATTCTAGACTGAAATTGTAGAACCATTGATCTATACAAAAATAAATTATTTTTGTATTTCTTAGGTAAACAAGCCTCCTACGCATTTTTAGGGCTTTTCAACGTTTCTACATATTTATCAGGATTCGCTAGCCTCTAGCGCATTTCAAGGGCGATACGTAACGCACCTCTTCGCATCTCGAGGGCGGATGTAAATATGCATTGCAAGAAATAGGCAAAGCACTTTTACGAATTTCAAGAGTTAAGTAACGCACTTCTACGAATTTCAAGAGTTAAATAACGCACTTCTACGAATTTCAAGAGTTAAGTAACGCACTTCTACGAATTTCAAGAGTTAAGTAACGCACTTCTACGAATTTCAAGAGTTAAGTAACGCACTTCTACGAATTTCAAGAGTTAAGTAACGCACTTCTACGAATTTCAAGAGTTAAGTAACGCACTTCTACGAATTTCAAGAGTTAAGTAACGCACTTCTACGAATTTCAAGAGTTAAGTAACGCACTTCTACGAATTTCAAGTGTTAAGTAACGCACTTCTACGAATTTCAAGAGTTAAGTAACGCACTTCTACGCATTTCAAGAGTTAAGTAACGCACTTCTACGCATTTCAAGGAGTGCGTAACGCGCTCCCACACACACTTAATTGATTTTCCGTTATTTCAAGAGGTACGTAACGCACTTTAACGCGAGCGTAGTGCACTTCCACCCATTCCAGAAGGTACTGAAACATACTACCATTGGATACCATTGTCCTAAACCCAAATTTCCAGATATTTAAAATTGTTTTACCGAAAGCATCACCTCTCTCTCACCAGTCTTTATATATAAAAACGTGTCTGCCTTACCGGTCTATTCTACTCTAGAAATAACAATAGTTATTGCAACCATTATCAACAGCAAAAACGATTTTTCCAACAGTAGCTTACACATGAACCAAAAAAGCAAACAGAGAAAAAACAGCAAAAAAAAAAAAAAAAAAAAGATTTTCAGTTCGAATTCGTAACGCGGGGGTAGATCATTAGCATTACGTTCCCCAGTTAATAATCACTTTAATTAAAAATAAACTGAGAAGAAATATATTTTTTTAATTAGTAACAATGAAAACAGATCGATTCTTGCGTTTTGCTTCCACTTATCTAAATAAAATATATATGTAAAAAAAAAATAAGCGAGAGAGATTTCATTTTAATGTATTTTCACCACACAAGACGTTTCCATTTCTTAAATGGCACTCATGGGGAAAATGTTCTTAAATTATCTCAATAATTTCATCGGTGAAATTTATTCTACTCTATTATTTTCTTTTTTTTTTACTGTTATTTCTTAAAATGAAAGAAACAAAACTAAAATAGGAACAATAATTAAAATTTTGCGCATTTCGGTTCTGTTTCTTAGGGAAAATGAACCGCGTTTGCAATTAATTTTTCTCAAGATGGAGCAGAAAATTTCACTTATTTTTCAGTTATGATTAATGTTAATGTATTTCAATAGTTTTTCTTTTCTTTTTTTTCAAATTTGTGTTTTTAGGAAATTACTTTCGTTCATGTTAATGAATTTGAAGAAAAAGAATATTGGAAAATATTTCTTTAAAAAAAAAAGAAAGAAATTGTAATTATCTCTGCCCAATGTTTTAATCGATCCAAAAATTCGTATCCATATGTTTCAAATCGGGCTCGATTTTTTTTTCACATGATATTTATTATATTCAGAGTGTCGTTGACTGAGTTTATCTTTTTCTTCAAAATTTTATCACGGATTGTGAAATGCAGTTTGGCCTGATTTGAATCATGAATAAAACCAGGATATCCACCTGATTCTCACTGCCTCTGTGGTTGTCGAGTGGCCATAGTGACAAACTCGCATCCGCAGGGTTCGAACCCCACCGTCGCCACAGTTGTGGTCGGCTGAAGTTGGTTTTTGTGGTTCCTAACTTCGAGGCGCGAATGCTAGCCGATCTTCCCGTTAAACAAGTCTCGCACAGAGAGCAACAGGCTTCTACACCGATATTATTATTCAATTATAACACTTCCCTCATAGTTAGAAAAATTGATGGCGGATAGCGGCACTGCACATAACAAACACTACACAGAAACAAGCTTCACGTTAGGTTCACAATACGGACACACACATTCCAACATGTACCAATTCGTTAGAAGTTCCGCAGAGGAATATAGACGAGGTGCATCTTTTATTTAGTAGTACTTGCCATTTCTGCAAGTAGTAGTGCCTGCCAAATATTGGTTGTTCACAACTAGCAGCGTGAATTATGTGTTTCTTAGGACAGGTATTTTCAACTTGTTGCTTGCAAGCACCACGGTGCTCCCTGTAGCATAAAGAGTACTCAAAGCTCGTGTCTGATTTCGTGCTAGCGAGCAATTGATCAACGTCTCAATTATATATCCTGCACACACAAATTGCGTTCAAGAATCATAATTATTCTTATTTCAGGCATACGTTTGTCAAACTTGCCGTAAGCGTACTTTTCCTTTAATGATGGGCATAGGCAGTGATCGCGACTCGAGAGTTTGAACACCCCTGTTTTTGGACAAAGAGAATGCGACGTCTTGTTATACGGTCTGGCATAACAACTTGTGATTAAGTCATAATGAACCGTTGGCAACAATAGATGCAATGGAATTTCATTTCATCATATTGCTGCGGTAATTCGATGTGCTGTATCGACTTTTAATTCGGTTGGATGAAAACATACATGCTCTCAGAGTAGAAAGTCTAACACTGGCATGAACAGTCAGAACCAAAAACCTAGTACACTGTGACAGGTAGCGGCGTTAACATGAAATCTTGAAGCGTCAGTCACATTTTCTCTGTTGAAAGAATACGGGCTGAACCAGACACATGCTGAACCTGGATGGTCTGACAACTGCGAAGTGTGTCGGACTGGAAATATGCTGAATTAACCTTCTCCTTCACTTTTTTAAGTTCGAGGAGAGGGTAGCGCCGAATTAATGCATGGACTCACCCGGGCATCTCACAATAATTAGAACTAGTTGAAATTTTCGGGAATTTGCTGTTTAAAGGGCTTCAGAAAAATCCCTTCGACTTGTGATGCTTTTAAGACATCCCTGGGGGAGAGACACAACCAGTGTTCGCCAATGCCCATCTAGATGCGTGATTCAAACATCAAAATTCAATTTTACTCCCCCAAATTTCGTTGAAGAGTGAAAATACTCCTTCAAATTTCAAGTATTTTTTTAAAATAATTTCTTTGTTTTTCATTAACAAAAAATACCTTTTTTTTAAACATAACCATCCCTTAAGAATTTGTAGATGATAGTAAGAACAGCATATCCCCTTTAGACCATGGCTAATGTGTGAGTTGCTTCCCGTAACCGCGGAATTTTTTTCTCTTGACCTCAGCGAGTTAAGCCCTGACTTATTGTGAAAGTTTTCATTCAGAAATATGGTGAATATGAGCTTTGGGGGCTTTCATCGTTGGGCAGCACTTAAAGTTCAACTTTCAGGGAGTTTTTAAGACGATATCCAGGAGAAAGTGCCTCCGGGAAAAGTGTGATTTACTAAATAATATTCAGCAATACAATCCTGGAAAAAAATTGACGTTAAAACGAACATTCCCTGCATTATCTTGGCTGAAAACATTTCAACAAAGTGAACTATTTCTTCACAAAAAAAAAGCAATTAAAAATTTGAAGAAAAAAAATTAAAAAATAAACGTTTGTTACACTATCAAAAATGCAAAAACGTTTTGGAAATTCCAAAAAATGAATTCTCGGGTCTGAAAGGGACATAAACCATAGAATCTGTTCGTCGATTTGTTTATGCAGTTCTTTCCTCCATTTCAAGTGAATTCAAACATCTCTTTTACAAACTTTCCATTTAAACCATTATTTCCATTTATATCATTACAAAGAAAAAAAATTTATAAAAAATCTTTATGCTTTCTTGCTCCAAGGTTATGCAATCAGTTTAATGGTATTAATAGACAACCGCGTTCATTTAATATGTTTAAAAGAGCTATAACAAATTGCGTATTTGAAATGACGAATATTGAACAGTTCATTTTATTTGATAATTAACTAATCACTGTAATTTGAGGGAGAGGGGTAACATTTAAACATTTAAGTAATATTCTAAAAAAAGTTAATTATTGTTATTATTGTGTAATATTACTGAGTATTGTTGCTTTTGTACACTTTTTTGGGGTTGCCGAGGAGATTGCCCCATTCGTGTTACTGTTTATGACCCATGAAAGGATTATATTCAACTTTCTAATTGCGTTTTGTATAACGGTGACCAAAATAAAAAGTTAATTTTTTTTTTCATTTTAATAGCTATAATAATTACTTTGTGTCCCCTGCAATATGAATGCCGCATCTGAGGTCTACACGTAATTTGGATGTTTTTCCTTCATTGTAATTATACTTATAAGATCAACTGTTCTCCTGTAATTTGCGGGAAAGGGACTTACTTGAATGTTCATCCAGTACGTCCAAGTGAGTTCCAGGTACATGTGCGGTTTAACATCTGCAGTCTCAGTATTCCTTTTCCGAATTGAACAATCAAATAAACAGCAGATTCGGTTCCGAATTCGTTAATTTTCGAATTTCAATCAGCCGTTAGAAATCAAAAGTAACGTTATTATTACACCACTTATGCATAAATAAAAAAGTGCAGGAGACCGAGAAAGAGAGAAAAAAAAAAGAGTACAGTCGAATCCCGTTATAACGAACTCGAAGAGACCGGAGAAATCACTTCGCTACAACGAAATTTCGTTATAAAAGAATTCCAGTTTTTTGCATTGTTACAATGTAAAATTATCTGGGCGGTTTAGAAAAGTGTTCGTTAAAGCAAAATTTTCGCTACAAACGGTATTCGTTAAAACGGGATTAGACTGTAATATCAATTTTTTAAACAACAAGAGTCCAATAATGAATATAAATCCCGTAAGGGTCTCGAACCAAAATCCAAAGACTTATATAAAGACCATTACTATCCATCAGTCATACTTATAATGATTTCGTCCTTTGATAAATATGCTCCGAAGAAACAATTTGTTTTTAACGTAACAATTTTTCGAACAAAACGGCGCTAAATTTAATAATATATATATATATATTTTTTTTTTCTTTATCGTCTCTCGTACTTTATACTCGACGAAGCGCAACATTTGTTATAACCAGGATATATATTGAGTTAAAGGGTTTCTTTTTTTCTCCCCGTAGAAATTCGGGATGGAAAATGAATCACTTTTTCCCGGAGCCCATCCATCAACGAATGACATTTCGTTCTTATTCCGGAATAAATCCACGAAGCGAAACTAAATTTGGAATTCTCTTAGGAGCTGACGCCTTGTGCCTATATAATATATATGCAATAAAAAAAAAATATATATAGGGGGGAGATATATCTATATATATATGGGTAAAAAAAAAAGTTTCTGGTAGGAAAAAAACGGGGCGCACGAAACACACGTCTCCTTTCGCCCTATCGCTAACCACTGCCGCCCATCGTCCCTAAAGCAACGTGCCAAGAGTGAGTGCCCCAGCAAAAATATTAAATATCGCTAACGTTAGCAGAATATGAGACAAGAAAAGATAGAATAAGGGTGGGAAAGAAATATTCTTGGAGGCGGGGGGAGGGGGGAAAAACGGGCAAAAAAAAAAGGAGAGGAAAAAACGGGAAACTTGGAGATGAATTTGAGTGGACGTCAGCGAACGGTAAGGGAATATTTCTCCCGGCTTTTTTTTTTTTGTTTTTTCGAGGGGAACACAACGAATTAGAAGTGAAGAAAAAAATTTTTATTTCCCCCATTTCGTGAGACAAATTGATAAATTGGGAAAATCTTGTCGAGACTAACATTTTTTTTTTCCCGGAAAAAAGAGAAAAAGAAATGTCCATTAAATTAGTGTTTTATTTCCCGATTATAGTTAGGATAGCAGAATTCCCTGATATCATTCGAGTTTGGTTTAAATTAAATTCTCACAAGATGCAGTCGGCGGTCATATTTAATCTGGTAACGGATAAACAGATAACCCGCTTAAACGGATAAAATTCTCTCTCGGAGGATGATGTCACTCTCCGCTATCCTAGTTCTCCTAGATATTTTAGAAAGAGAGAAAATTCAACTGCTCTTGCGGGGAATCGAACCCCACGTCGTTTCACTTTCCTCTTGTACGGATAGCGGAGAGTGACATAATCCTCGGATAAGTCGCCATCTGGTCAGCAACTGTGAGCTTTGGCCTGAGTTAGGTCCGAAAGTCCATGTACGGTCCCGATCAGTGCACACGAGCTCCAAGGAAAGATGGAGATATTCGTTGCCTCTGTAGTTTAATTGGTCTAGGGCGTTCACCCGAAAAGTGAAAGGACGTGGGTTCGATTCCCCGTAGGGGAGTTTATTTTTCCCTTTCCAAAATATATCTTGGCATCAGCCAGCTGTTAAAAACCTTTGTATGAAATTCTCTGGAACCAAAGTTTTTCCCAGGGAGACATTAAAGTTAACCGCTAAATATAGTAATACAGTCGACGCACTCGATATAACGAGTGTTTCGTTATAACGACCGGTAAGACAGTTACAAAGTATTTTCCTGTTTCTCCCAACGACCAGTAAATATCTAATCCATCACAACGACCGAACTTTTCTCGGACCTTTCTTTTTGCGAACAAATAGACAGAATTCGTCGGAGAGTTTGTGTTCAACCTTGACCTTTGATGCTTTGAGGGGAAAAAAAGAGTATGAAATAAATAAATATATATATATACAGTCAAACCTCGTTAATGTGTCACTATTGGGAGAGCAAAAATATGACTTAGTAAGCGGAGTGACTCGTTAAATGGAGTAAGCCATAACTTTGCCAATTCCTGTCTGAGGACAATTGGGACTTCCGAAAAGTGACCCGTTAGGCGGAGTGACGTGTTAACCGGGTGACGCACTAACGAGGTTTCACTATATACATAAATGGTTTAAAGGTAGAATGTTTGTCACTTCAGATTAACTACTTCACCACTCACCAACTCCGGCCATATCTTTATACCACAATTTACTGCCATTAACGAGCTGAGTTGGAATTGAAGGCGCCATCTATCGGTGGTCGTCTCAAGCTCGTTAGAGAAAAAATATATATTTTTAATTTTTCCTACGGTTCGAACCTTGGACCTGATAGCAACCTCCACTGTGGTAGACGAGCATCTTACTACCACGCCACTCGGATGTCCGTTGGTTAACTAGCGCTATCACTGGAAACGGGGTAAATCATAGCAAAGAGCTCGCCGTGGTGATTTTCTTCCCCTCCCCTCTCCACAACTTTGCTCACTCTATTCTGTTTGATTTTCTCACATGGTGGCTCACTCCCACTTCCCACGTAGTTGATTTTTCTATCTTATTCTACATTCCAATGCTCAATTTTCTAACTGGGAGAATATTCAAGCAAGTGAATTGTGAACTTATTTCTCGATACTGAAAATTATTCATTCTTTAATTATTTTTCATTCAATTATTCATACATGGTTGTCTTAAAGGGCTATATCTTTAGATCTGAGAGTGCAAGTTTGGGCGGAAGTTGTCATGGAATCGAAGTCGAAAGCCAAAATAGCCGAATCATTTAATATTCATCGCATAAAAATGAAGGAATTTTTTTTGTTCTAATGAATATTATATACAATTTTTCGGACGAGCTAAACTTTTTTTTTCCCAAGCATCCAATATAACGTCCGTTTTCCGTAGAAGGTAAGAGGGTCGTTATAACGAGTGCCGATTGTATCATCAACTGTAAATACTTACTAACTATGCGCAATATTTTTATGAGACGAAATATTTGCATTTATAGCAAATATGTTACCGGTTGAGAATTATAAAAAAAACACCTATACTCGTTACTTCAGAGTGTTTCTTCCGTACATTTGACTATTTTATTTTTGTTCTCTGTTAAGCCCATAGAGAGCGCTAGCATTTACAATAAAAGTAAGAATATCATAAAATCTGCACAAACGCCATGTTTTCACGCAGTGTTTTGAAATTGGAATAATGATCGCGATAAAAAGTTGTTTCTGTTTGTGCAAGAGATTGAAAGTTTTTGGTGCAATTCAAAAAAAAAAAAAAAAAACTGAAATTGCTGAAGAGAATGAAATTTCTCAAGCTCTGGTGTCAAGCACTATAGAAAATTCTGATGAATCGAAGATTGACGCAAACGTAAGAGAAAATCCAGTTTAATACCAATTTGTATTGCAATGGCTTCACGCTGAAAGAGCCAGAAATGCATTTATCAACCTCGCCATGACTAGGCGAAAAGCAGAGGAAATCTCCAAAGACTTTGAAAACTGTGAAAATTTTCCCAACGTGGGCGTTAACGCCCCCTTGGGAGAGGTGGAAACTTCCAGGGGGGCGGTAGAATAGCGTTGGGGAGGGGGCGATGGGAGAAAATATTTCTGAAGAAGGGGGCGATGGAACAAAAAGGTTGGGAAACTGTTAGAGAAAGATGGTCACAAAGATGACAGCAAAGGTGCAATTTGATGATTGAGACATTGCAAAATATTTAAGACATTTTATAAACTATAGACCCACTAACGTTGTGAAACGGCAATTGAATTTGACCCCTCATTAATCAATACCCCGCGTAATCTTTCTTTCAAACCGAGCACAACTCAGTTCTATCACCATCTATGGGTGATTTACTATCCGCTTAATCGGATGTTATGCGCTTTAACCGTTGATATCCGTCTAAGCGGAGCCGACTGTAATCACTTCTAATTACATTATACGTGCGGCATGTGTACTCAACAGTCTGAGTATATATCCAGTGTTGTGGGGGAAATTCTGCACTGCCATCTATTTTTCAAACTATGAGTGTTTGGAATGCTTTTTGTTATAATCTTAACGAGCGTCGACTGTATTTTAAAAGATCATATCACAACCAGTTTGAATAGCTGTTCTTCAACACCGTCTTACGTAACGAAAGTAAACAAAAACCATGTTATTGACTTACATGAAGTCTCTCTGTACCCCTTGAATGTTGCATTTCCAGGCACATACATTCTGTAATAATAAAAAAGAAATGTTAATTTTACGCTTCTCTACCACATTCTAACATTTCCCCACGTATTTTCGGAAACAACGTGTATACGTAGAAGTTCCATTACGCACTTTTAATGAAACTCCAAGGTTAGACGAAGCCCTCGACGACAAAATTAACTGCATAAATTTTTCCTGTAACACAGTTTTCTTGTTTGGAAAATCCCTTAAATCAGTTTCGTGGGGGGGATTTCATTACAGCAAACCGACCGTGATGGCTTTTTAAATGGATTCCTTATATTCAGATCGATTTCACCCTCGAACAACTATTTCCTTGGACAATGTCATTTAAATGGGGGAAGTGAATAAAGATTCATTCCCCTTTCTCGAGAAAACCACAAAGAGAGTTCATCTACTAGAGAAACCTTAACTAGAGACAGAGACACACACACAGGCTAGAACATTCCCCCCTAAACCTCCAGCACAGCAGCTATTAGTACTCTATTCCGGTAGGAGCTGCACGTGTGTGTTAACTATTCAAGAGGCTAATGGAAAACAAATGGAGACTGTACGTTGGACAGAAGAAGTTCTCTCATCAATTTTTCCTGTACTTGTTTCCTTCTTGAAGAGAGAATAAGGAGCCAAAAAAAGGGGACACTTTCGTCTAAAAGACAGTTCGAGCGTAAAGTTTTGCTTCTCAAGTCCCCTTTATCTTTAGTTGGAATCATTCGAAATTACAGTGTAAGAACTAAAAAGAATAAGATAGGGAATAAGAAAAAAAAAAAAAAATTAAAGGGGAAAGTATCTCCTATAGTGAAATGATCGACCAGAAGAACAAAATGACGTGCGAAAGGATCTGCATTCCTTTCTTAGATCCTCTTCCTTTCCTTATTTTTTTTCTCCCTATCCCATTTGTTCAATCGACTCCGCAAAAAGGAGCTAGTCAAGACATTTTCTATCAAATATTCCCGGCGGGTGCTTCGACGATTACACGGCACAGGAAATTCCTGATTTATTGTTCAATCAGAGAAAAGGATGAAGAAGAACGAAGAGTGAGTGTTTGTGATGATGACGACGAGATGGATTTTTCGTGTGAGTCTTGAAAATGGGAATACAGAATATATTGTCCCAATACTTCACTCTTGTACTTCACTCTGTACGTGATGTAGGTGTGATCAGTTAAGATTTTTTTTCCCCACCTTGGATCGGAACTCGAGTTTTCGTATGTAGGATGTTCGGAACTCTACGTAAAAAAAACTTTATGGGGAGTTTTTTAGAGCATCAAAAATGAGGCACGTACTCATAGGAATGGATGACGGGAAACGTCACCGAAAGGTGATAGGAAGCAATTTTTTTTTTTTGCTAAAGGTAGTAACAAAGTACGAAAGACTGGATACCAAGCGGAGAACGGGTTCGGAAAGAAAATTCACATGCCTTCGCAGGGAATCGAACCGCCAACCTCTCACAGTCAGCGTGAGCGCTCTACTATTTAGCTACAAAGGACTGATATTTTCTTCTCTTAAGAAGTGATTGAATGTTGTTTCATGGCATATACGCTCGACCTATGTCCCGTAGGCCACTCTAGTGACCCACGAAAGGTAATAAAAACTCTTAAGTTATCCGTGGTGCATTTCCAGATTACTCCAGTGACCCCAAGCACATTTCCAAATCACTTGAGCAACATGCAACGCACCTCCCATCCTCTTAAGTTGCATGTAGTACGTGTGCAAATTACTTAAGTGGTTGGCGGTTGATTTCAAGAACACTCCAGTGGTTCGCAACACGCTCTTCCAGATAATAAAAACCGTTCACTTACAGTTCCAGATAATAAAAACAGATCATTTACACTTCACTTAAGGGTTTCTTGGCAAATTTCCAGATCATTTGAATGACAAGAAGCGCATTTCCAAATCACTTGAATCGCCCGTGGAACACTTTCAGATCATCGGAGTGACTCGCGGTACATTTCCAGACACATTTTTCTAAACCAATGAAGTGGCTCACCCTCTCCAAAGGTTGAGCATTTTAAGGTTAATATGCCTTAAACTGATGATTAATTATTATTATTTTATGGTTTTAGAGTCCAACGGAAAAGTTAGCAATTATTACATTTTTTAAATTTTATACATCCATGTTATTTAAATTTCCGGACACATCCATCCGTCGGGAACCCTTCGATATCTATCAAATATGTGAAACCGTGTGTGTCCGGTCATTCAATATTCAATGGTTAATGCCTCAAGAACTTGACTATTCAAAATCTAATATCTTCACTGTGATACATTTCTCGATGCATTTGATTTAATTCACCTCTTCTCCATCATCACTTAAAACAAAAATCACAGAACAATTTCTTTTCTCTCCCGGAACATCGTTTAAAGCTTATCCCAACACTCGTATTATCCGGCTGGTAAATTCCCGGCAAATTATTTTTCTTTTTAACTGAAAGAGACAATTTCCCGGGAACGATTTCCAAAAAATATCGCTTAAATGAACGTAATGCAAAAATTCATTAATGATGTACCATCACCGAATCGAAAATCCGCAATCACCTGAAATTACGATATACAGGAACATATTGCAAAAGAGAGAGAGAGAGAGAGAGAAAGAAAGAGGGAAACTGTTAAGCAAAAATGCATTTCCGCTCTTCCTTCTCAATTTGCTGCAACAGCATCAGCAGCTGAATCCCAGAATCCAATCTCATTCAGCTTCGCTGACTGGCAACAGCGACATTTCGAGGGCCATTTTGCTAATGAGTCGACAAATGGTTTGCCATCATTCCTCTGATTTTTCCTTACTCTGCCTTCGCATTTAAAGTAAATAGTCTAAACATTTTTAATGTGCCCATGTGCCACCATCTCTGGGGGGGGGGGGGAAATCCTTCTTGGAGATGATGTCTTGGAAGAGGAGTTGCTGCAGCACACGTGTGTGTATCTTAGCCGTTGCTTGCTGATGGAAAGGGTTATAAGAGGGCGAGTATCTCACGCGCTCCTCCCATTCGTCGCCATACTACAAGGCGAACATCACTTAAATTTAGACCATCAGGAGTAACTCTTTTGAGCTTTTCCTCTCTCTTTGTCCAAATGGCGTGATTACTTTCACCCTGTAATGATTACTGCTCTCGTCTTTCCCATGTTGGTGGTGGTGATGATACTAATGGCGGTGATGATGAGGATTGAGATGTTCGATGGTCTTTCTCCGCTCTTCCCGATGTATCTTGGGGATTATGCAAGGTTCTTCTCTAGCCCCCCTCTTTTCTTATATTAGAGCTATTCTAATGCTGAATAATAATAATCATAATAAAAATTGTTTTTCGATTATTGCTCGTCTATTCTAATTTTTTCATAACCAAAAAAAAAAAAAAGAAAAAAAAAAGATTTTTTGATAGTGTTTCTCGGGCATATAATAAAGTGGATATCATATTATTGCATGTAAGTTCAAATTCAAGAACATTCCATAATGACGATGATGGTGACGATCATTGCAATTTCTAAGTTCTTCTTATTTAGCTAACTGGATTAAGAACACCGAGGTGTTGGAATCACATCCATTTGAAGTATGCTGTATTGGTTATTTCAGTGGTTCGTAATTTTTTAGCCCGTGGTTCACTTTGGACAATAATTTCTCATGGCCGCCTTCGCTCCCATTTTTCTATGAGTGACATCCCTTATAGTTGCTAAATTGTTTTTTTTTCAGTAAATTTATGAACAAAACATTTTAAATAAGGTCGGTTTAATAAACCCAGGGTAAGAGTTCTGTGAGCTTTTTCTTATCCCGGTTGTACGCCGAACTGTCTTAATATCCTGGTCCCTGGGCGAAGTTATTTTCTAGGGATCACAGTACTTAGCTGGAAGTAACAGTTTATATATTTGCATACTTCGGGTGCGAACTTAGTGCAAGCTGGTTTCCGCAAGTCGGTGCCGTCATGTTGAGATTTTAAAAAATTGTCAGAGAGATTTTAAAAAACAAAATAGAGTCAAAGAAAAAAATTAGATGGATAGCAGACAATGAAGAAAAATTGATCGCACAGACGCCATTTCAACCAATAATACAAGTACAAACTATACCGCCTGGCCGTTCACAGAGAAAATAAACAAATTGATCAACTATTAAGAAGACTGACTGATGGCATAATAACAGCATAATGCCGTGGAAATCGAACGATTTAAATTGAGGATGATATCGATTATGAATTTTATCTGATTTATTATTGATTTCAATATGTGATATAGGATTTTATATTCGAATTGTGAGATTTAATATGCGATACAGGATTATATGTTTGATTTCCGATTGTATGCGTAGATTGTAATCTCGCAACTGATTTTATATTTAGATTATGATTTTATAGCTGTTATGATTTTTTTTTTTTTTTTTTTTAACCGAGCACAACTCAGGTCTATCGCCATAGGCAATTTTCTACCTAGTGAGTTGTGCCGGAAGTGTAATTGTGTGTACCTAACAGTCTGAGTGCGTATCTAGTGTTGTGTATGATTTTTCAGTGCTGTCATCTATATCTCAGAGGTGAAGTGAGTGATGTGTCGTGACTGAATATTTGTACTGTTTGTAGGTCTGTCGCTCTCTCTGTGCGAGACTTTTTAACGGGGAGATCGGCTCGCATTTGCACCTCGATGTTGGGACCCACAGAAAAAGCTGTTATGATTGTAATGTATATATTTTTTTCATAAATAAATTGCCAGAGGTATATACATCCAGTCCGTGAGGACAATGAGCCAATATTGCCTTATGGCGATGTGGCGTGGGTATCTTTCGGTTTGACGGAAGGTATGTTGCCTAGCGTGCAGACTGAATCCCACAAGGTTCTTGGTCTGCAGCGTTACAGCAATGGAGGTGAAAAATGCCTACAGCGTATGAAGCTAGAAATGAATCGTTTAATCCAGATATACAGTTGGTGGCACAATCATTCCTGTCTGGCGAGACCGTAAGATGTGGTTGAAGATTCGGTTGAACTAGAACCGCTTTTTTTCTCTCCAAGAATGAAATTCATCGCATTGGGGAAGGTGCCTACCTCAACAGCAAGATTTGATTTATTTGGAATTTCAGTACCACTTTTTTTATGCTTTGGTCTTTGTCTAACACATAGAAATTTCGAACGGGTACCATTTAATCTTCCCTTATGCATTTATTTATCGAGGATTATAATCAAGCTGGATGTTGATTTTCTCTTATATCCTCTGGTAGGACTGATAATGGCTTATCAAATGTGCCAAATGAATCTTGATTATCAATCGCTTTCCAGCTTTGAACTTATTCGTCTCCAGGATGAAAAACCCTCTTATCTTTTGAAAATCCTTCGTCTCTACCTGTTCTATCTCTATCTCGCTTTTGTGGGGGGCTTTAAAGTCTGGAATTGAAAGGATGGGTCGAAAAGATGATCATAAATTCGCCGCCAAAACTAGTGGGCGGGTTCCTCATTTCTCTTGCCTTCGAAAATGGTGGGAAACCCTCTTTTCCTCTCTATCTTTCCCAAAAATACTATGAGAGAATATGCTGGAAGAAGAAAGGAAGAGAAGAGAGAGAGAGAGATAAAGACATAGAGGGAATCGTCGGTGAACAAGACCAGAGGACAGCAGGTACGAAACCTAGAAATCGATACAGTGAAGCGCAAGGGGCGGAATTTTCCTGTAGTATAAAAGCTATTCCTTTTCTTACGGATACAGACTCTCCCTTTGCTGTTTGGTTGCTTTGGCTTCTTTGAACAAACGAAAATCGCTTTGATTTTTGTGGTCCGATGTTATGGATGTATTGCACGGTTCATCTCTGTTTATTTTCCCAGCGTATATCCCCGAGCAGATAATAATTTTTACTACCGCTACCTGACCATACATGCACCTCATAAACATTCTCCTGGAGTATTTCTAACGAATTGGAACAAGTGAAAACATGTATTTATGTTGTTACAGTTATGATTGTTTGCTACGATGGTTTCAACAGCTGGCTGAGCAAAAATAAATCTAGGAAAGAATATTTAACGCCCTCCCCTTCTTGCGGAGAATTGAACCCCCGTCCTCTCATTTGTGGGGTGAGCGCCAAAGACCGCTAGACTACAAAGGTGGTGAACCATCTTTCCTTAGAGCTCGTGGAAGCTGAACGGGGCCGTACATGCACAGCCAGACCTAACTCATGCCAGAGGTCATATTATAGTTCACACTCCCACCAAATGGCGACTTATTTTCTTTCCCGGATTTATCGTTCACATCAGCCAGCTGTAGAAACCTTCGTCATAAATAAAGGAGTGTGACATCATCTTCGGGTTAAACTTGTTTCTTATTAAACTACAAAAGGGTGTTTCATTAACGTAAACAGTGTTTTAATCACGCGTGATTTTTTTGTTTGAAAACTGGCAGCACTGTTCCTACATTTTCGTAATCTATTATCACTCCGATTGGAAGACCATTTGGCGTTTTTCCATTTAGTAACAATGGAGTGGTTCAGTATCGAGCAAAGCATTCTTAGTGTGAAAACTCATTACAAAAACCGGGAGTGCTACGAAGAAACTTAGGGAATTGTCACGTCCAAAGAGAAAGCGCTATCTAGGGCCGTAACTAGGCTGGGGGAAACCGTGCCACAGCCCCGGGACCTCGAGCCAAATGAGGGGAGGGCCTCACAAGTAATGTAATTTTACATATTTTTTCCCCTTTTAAGGGCCTCTTAAGAAAATGTCTTCTCCGGGGCCCCGACGAGGCATGCTACGGCTTTGCACCCCCACCCCCACCCCCCAATGCAACAACCGTTTCGAGGTTTGTACAGAAATTCGGAGAATCCGGGTCAGTTGAAAATCACCCAGTCGAAACCGTAATGTTCGAACGCATAGTTATCATTAGTTTCAGCGATCGAATGACTGCCTGCAGAGAAAGTAGAGGAGGAGATAAGATCGATATAATTTTAATTGGTAAATCGAAGTATATTTTGAATGAAATTAAATAAAATTTTTTAAGTTTGCTTTGATTTTGGTTAATTTATTGCATTTTTAAAAACTGCGTACTTAGTGAAACAGAACCTATGAAAATTCGAGCATTCGCCATCTTTATTTCGAAATTTAATTTTCACCATAAAGAACACGGAACAAGCGCAACTCGCACAACATAAACGCAGTCGAATCCTATTATAACGAACTCCAAAAGACCGAAGAAATCACTTCGTTATAACGAAATTTCGTTTTAAAGGAATTCCAGGTTTTTGCAAAGTTCCCATGTAAACGCATCTGGCGGATTACAAAAGTGTTCGTTAAAACGAGATTTTCGCTATAACGTTATTCGTTAAAAAGGGATTCGACTGTACGTTATGACCATACATACACGCTCCGACGTTCCGGCATGTATGGATTCATTAGAAATCATGCAGAGAAATGTGTAAGAGGTACATTGTAAGGCTAAGTAGTAGTAGTAGTACGTAGTGTTGCTCAAAACAATTTGGGGAAATGCAGTTTATATTCATAAATGGTTTTTACGCATTTTAATTGATAAAATATTGACAAAGGAAGTTTTTAGGTAGTCACAAAGACTTGTGTCGCAAGAGTAAATCATTAACTGAATTTTATTAAATTTAAATAAATATTTAAATATCTCCTAATTGTTTTGAGCAGTGTAGTAATATGTGGACGAATAAGATTCAGTGCCTGCATACTTTCTGAATTTAATTCTTCCCGTGCAGGCTTTTGGCAACTAATTTGGACGATCCCTATCTGAAGTATCGGTGATAAATCCGAAAAAGAAAACTGGTTTCCTTGTCCGCATGTTAGAAATAAAAGGAGCAAAAAGATTGCACCAGATTTTTCTTTCGCCCTCACTTCTTTTCTCAACCTCTCCTATGTGATCGCTTTCTTCCTCTTATTTTTATATGTATGGTAGATAGATATAGGTAGAGAAGGGGCGAAATTACACTCAACACGAATATCGACATAACGGGGAGGGGGAAAAATAACTTTTGTTCATAGGGTTTTAATGAAGCTCTCCGATCCTGTACAAAGAAGTGAAAAAACCAAGTAGAGCTGGAACGAATTTCTTCCGTTTGCGTTCGGGTGATATTCCTCGTCCCTGATCGTTAAGGAGTTAAATCATTGACTCGTGCTAAACATCGTGTACAAAATGAGTGAAATGTGAAACCTCCCACTTGATATGAAACAGCGCCTCAACAGTTTAATAACACCGTAAATCGTGTTAGACACTTGGCAAGAGATCGAGCACCGTTAGGACATCTGCAGAACCACTAAAGGTGAACTTCATTAACCAGAGAATATATAAATTTGAGGAGTAGCCTTCTTCAATGCAACTTAAATTTGCAATTAATCATGCGTGGTTCGCTCACTGTAGGCCGTTAAGTTTGGCCACCTTGGCCCAGTCACCCTTTCTCATGTTACGCACACACACACACATTAATGGTACACTTTCAACACGGAAAGTAACTTCGGGATATTTTCCATCTCCAAACGAGAGTGAAAAAATAAAATAAAAAATTTTGCTATATATTCTTGAAATGTTTATTCCTCGCTTTCATTTTCACTGAGCCGGAAAGGGGATTAGATATTACAAAAAAAAGGAAAAAATGGGAAAATCCACTCGAAAGTTAGGTGTGTTAGGATTATTTTTTTTGTATAAGAAAAACCTTTTTGGCGAATTTCTTTCTCTCCGAGTCGCTATTTCATTTCTCGAGGCCATTAGAATTATTTAAATTTGATGGATTTCTCTCTATTCCCCCCCCCCCCAGACGCGAAATAATATTTCATATTTCCTTGGTTTCTTAAGTAAATCTCTTGATCACATTCTGTTTACTAGAAAACTACAGTTAAATAGTAGTAGTACGAAGAGTAGTGGTGTGTGTACACCACAACATAAGATGCCTGGTTTAGGCGTGCTGGATTTAAACCAGTGACGCGTGTTAACACATTTTAGACTGGATTTTCAAGGGAAAGCTCACTCACATTGCATTGGCTAAGTATGAGTGTAAGAACAAGAGTTGACTCGTGAAGAATGTGCACAAAATAAGAAGTGTGAAACTCTCCTATATGATTAGCAACACAGTCTCGGCAGTTTAATAACACCTCAAATGCTGTTGAACACTCGACTAGAGATCGAGTACCGTTCGGATTCTCGCAGAGCTACTAAGGATGTTCACACTGAACTTCATTAATCCGAATATAAACTTGAAGAGTTGCTTCTCTTCATAGCAACTCAAATATATAAATAATCATGCGTGGCTCTCTTCAACATAAGCCGTTACTTTTAGACACCTTTAGCCCAGACACACTGTTCTATGTTTCATCGCGCACATCATATATTAATACTTTCTCTCTTAAACAGTACACTTTCTACACCGAAAGTAACTTCCGAGTATTTTCCATCTCCAAATAAGAGTGGAAAAATAAAATAAAATTGTACTATATATATATTCTTGAAATGTTTATTCCTCGCTTTCATTTTTACTGAGCCGGAAAGGAGATTAGATATTACAAAAAAATAGGAAAAATGGGAAAATCCACTCGAAAGTTAGGTGCGTATTTTTTCGTATAAGGGGGAAAAACCTTCTTTTTGGTGAATTTCTTTCTCTCCGAGTCGCTATTTCATTTCTCGAGGCCATTAGAATTATTTAAATTTGATGGATTGCTCTTTTTTCTTCGTTTCCTCCCTCAGACGCGAAATAATATTTTCTATTTTCTTGGTTTCGTAAGTAAATCTCTTGAGCACATTTTGTTTACTAGAACTTCTAATGCTCTCCGAAGAAAAAAAAAATATATATATTTATTTTTTCTTGTGTATTTTTTTATCAAATATATTTTCTTAGTGTTTCAAGTCTTCGGAGCGTAAATTTTCCGGATAAACAAAAAAAAAAAAAAAAAAAAAAAGGAATTTATGCTAGAATCGGAGAGGAAAAAAAACAGCTTGGCTTGAGGTTTCATTCCATTCTATTCGTCAGATTTTAATATTATTTTATTTATTTTTTTTAGTCTCTGATATTAGAAACTCCAGACTACTAAATGATTATACTTGGAATTCTTCCCTGTTTTTTTTTTTTTATATGGTATTTATCCTGGATTGTAGATCTATATCTTGTGTCTGGAATAGTTATTTGTATAGAGTTGTGCTTTTGGTTTTTGAGAATTTCAGTAAATATACTTTTTTGTTTTTATCGGAACTTGTTTTTTACAATTTATAAGAATTTTTTTTTAGGTTCGTCTTGCTGTTGATGAAATTCCAAGATCGAAATATACAGGGTGACCAATAAATTCGTAATTTGTTTAAAAATGTATAAAAATTGAAGGAATCGCATTGCGTGGATGCGGTTTTGTGAAAAAAATTTTCTCCCGAAAAGGAGTTTTTTTTTTTGGCACAAAAAGTTTAAATTTCTGTTGATAGAGGGCACTGAACGGAAGAAAATAACTGTAAATATACAAATCAGAGTCCGGCAAAATGCAGAGTATATGATTAACAGCTCATTTCTGAATTATCGTGTTACTGGCGTTAAAATAAGGTTTTCATTGTGATGTTGACATTGATGAATAAAGTATTATTGGAGCAGTCGTTTTACCTCAGCCACGAATCACTGAGTGAAGCCACACGAACGTTTCGGACACAAGAGATTGAAGAAAGTTTCAGGTTAAGAATTTTGTGATTAGCGTTTGAACAGTGGCCTCTATCGACATAAGTTTGAACTATTTTTTTCTCTCTGTGGGGGATAATCTCTTCGGGAGAATAATTGTTTTGCAAACCGCATTCACATATAACGAATCCTTCAATTTTTATGATTTTTTTAAGAATTTATGGGACATCCTGTATAATGTTGGAATAGTTTATTTTCCCACTTACGTGATGTAAACAATTCAATATGTCCTGATTCAATTGAAAGGAAATACATTCTAGCTATTCCCTTATTAATTATTTGCTTAGGAAATTCAATTCATGAATAATTTTGAAAAGACAAGAGATTATAAAGAAAAACTTCTCCTCGCCAACCCCTTTTAGTAGGGGTTGGCCATATTTCGTCGTTATAATAACGTGACATTGCCGATTTTAGAAAGAGATGATTTTTCTCGGCCCACAATGCATCGAAGAAAGGGACTTTTTGGACATTATTATTAGCGCACTGGCCCGGAATGTAGAAGGACGGAGCTTCAATTCCCGCTGCAGACAGCAAACTTTCCTTCCCCAAGTTTAACTTCTCTCTCTATGGTATGGTCCCGTGTATATTTGAATATACATTATCAAAAAAACCCGTTATACCAATTTCATTCCTCAATTTTTTTTGGTTTTTTAGAAAATACATCTTGCAGGGTCATTTCGTTGCAAAATATTTCTCTATATAAGTACAAAACTTCTTTACCTAGAAAAAGTTTATTCCTTGTCGGTGCCATTTTTTGAGAGCTGCTGAAATTTTGCGTTCAAAGATCTTTGAAATCGTACCAAATCGACTGGGTTGGAAATGAAATTCGAGTTAAAAGCTACTATTTCACTTTGCAAAGCACGATTTCATTTGCTTATAAATAACATTGAAACCAAGGTAAACTGTACATTGTTACCTTAATTAAATATTTTTGCAAATTTAAAAATCTTCTCTATGTAATTAAATTGCTTTCTTAATGTATTGTTTCATTTAAAAATATTCCAACAGCACCCACATTTACATCCGTTTTTTCTAAAAAAAGCCATTTTCAATAGGTTTGGAAACGAGTCGAACCATAGAGGGTTAATTTCATAGAAGAGGAAATTTGCACCAATCATCATCCCCCCTCCAAATGTTAAATGCAATTTGCCATATTTGCTAAATGCCATTTTACAATTATTTTCGAAATTTACATTTTTGATAAATTCACAATATAAATATTCCTCCAGAATGGACTGCTTTGCAAAAGTAGAAAATAGCCAAACTGGTAGCATATGGGAGTGGTATAAGAATATTTAAATACTATGTTTCTCGATCAACATTCAAGAAAGCTATCTACATTTGAACTGTGGAAATGTTCCGTTTTGGAAAAAAATCTTGGAAATGTAACCTTTCGATCAAAATTGGAGCTGGTTTTAGTCTGAAAAAATTGGAAGCTTCAAACAAATTCTTCGTAATCTTTGGCGGCTTTATTGAAAACAAAATGAAATAAAATAAAGTGTCAAATTTTGAGCAAAATACAGTAGAAACTTTTCAAAATTAATTGACAAACAAATAAATAAAAATTACACAAGCAGTCTGAAATGGCAAAGGTTACCTGATCTTCCTGACTAAAATAATCACAGTTCGCAATTAATCGCAGCTCTTATTTCACACGTGAAATATCTTTACTTTTTTTCTTCATCAAAATAAGTACATTCTTCTTTTTCGTCTTCATCAGGATCTTTACCTCCTTTCTCCTGGTTACGAAATAATTATCTGTATCTTGTAACTACATTCACATTCTTCATCATAGTGAGTTTTTAAGCAGCAGATAGTTTGTCATTTTTCTTTTCGACGGTTAAAAAGCGATTCAAAGGAACATGAGACGGAGCATTCTTGTCGTCTTCTGGACTATTGATCTAAAATCGTCAAGATCATGCACTCTTGTTCGAGGTTCCTTCATTAGGAGTTTCAATTTTTTGTTTTATGATCGCTCTCCTTATATACACTGCTTATACCTATAATTTTGTAGTGTAGTATTGTTCCAGGTCGATCATATATCCTCCAGATCGAGTTTCTTAACACGCCAAATTTCATCTAGTACTCCTCACTTCTTTCTATTTCAGTGTGAGAGGTCCTCTATTGGGCTATTGGGTGTTATCACAAAAATTAGAAACTTTGCCTGGTTTTAATTTATACAAAAATTGCCACGTTTTCAAGGCAAATAAAATTCGAATGATCGACGCGTTTCGGCTCTTCAATGGAGAGCCGCCATGAGGACCTCGTGGTCAGAATTCACACGAACGAGTCGTGGAGGGGTGATGCTTACGATTGGTCGTCCAAAAAATTCGCCTTTGTATTTGCTGCGTCCGAGTGGTCTTTGGATGCAAATTGGGGAGCCATCTGTTGCAAAGTGTTGACAGACAGAGGCTTACGCAGAATTTTCTGAAGGAGGTTCAATCTTTTTTTCTTCTCGGGAGGGGGGGGGGGTTACGTTTTACGTTACTTGCAAAATAACACTATAATCTCGGCCTGGGGGGTTAGAATCCCAACCCCCCCCCCCGATTGCGTACGGCAATGGTGACGGACTCGCATCGCGAGGATCCAGGTTCAAACCCCACCATCGCAGCAGTGGTAGTCGGCTGAAGTTGATTTTCTGTGGTTCCCAACTTCGAGGCGCGAATGTGAGCCGATCTCCCCATTAGTCTCGCCGCAGAGAGCAACACGCCTACAACAGTAATTATTCATTCATTACACTTCAATCACTATGAGTTGAGAAAGAAGTCATAGTTTAAAAAAAAACTGATTGCAGGTGGCAGCACTACACATAACAACCATTACAATAGAAACAAACTTCATGGAAGGATCACTATACGTAGGATCACTCCTCCCAAAGATTCAGAAGCCATTGAAAAGTGCATTTCGAAAGAAAATGGAAAAATGCTCCCTTTCGAGAATAAGCTCCTCACATATGGTTCAAATTTGCCGTCAAAAGCTTGTACGCAATGGTGTTAAATCATTTTATACTTACAAATTGCATATTAATGTGATGAAATTTCATTATAAATACTCGTATATCTGCGAGTTACTTAGGGAATATATAACTTTCGAAATTCCATGTTTTACTCTAGTTCAATTGGAAGTTATTCGATGCATGTTCATTATTGGCAAAGGTGTAAAATCTCGATATTACCAGGCATAAATCATGTTAAAAACTGCCTATGCTCACCGTTAATACCCTCATCGGTTTAAATCGTTCCCTTTCGAAAGGGTTTGTTCGATTTTACGTATCTATCTCATTTGCAATCGTTTTTACTGCTGTGGTTTTCGGGCTCGGAATTCGTAACGTTGCTTCCAGAGCTAATTATTGAATAATTTGAGATAATGAACTCGTTAGCAACGCTCCAATGAGTTGGTCAAGCGGAGCATTGATGTGTGTGTGTGTGTCTCTCTCTCTCTCCCCCGCTTTCTGCTATTCCCATCCTAGACAACAACCCTTGATTCCACCATCATGTCCCGCAGCTCCACTTGCTAATTATCTATGCGATCCAGAACGTTAATACGGCTGGAGTCTAGACCGCAGTGAGTAATGTTATAGATAGATGGTTGGTGGCAGGCGAAAGGGTGATGGGGGACCTTCAAGAGGCAATGTTATTCTCACTGGGCATCTAGAGGATGGTGTAACTACCTGCTCCTTCGGCTCCTTCTCTTTCTCTCTCTCCGTTGCTTGTACAAACCTTAAATTTTATCGTCTCCCCCGAACTACGTGTCATCGGTAGTCGCAGCTGTCCATTGTCCAAAGTCCCACAGGTCATTATACACGCATCTCTGTCCCTTCTCCATATCAGGAGGGAGAAGTTATCTCTGTCTGTCTCTCTCTCTCTCTCTAATCCACGATGGCTCCTCTCGACAAGCACTAGTGCTTCGTGAGCTGGACTTCGCGTCTAGAGTTCACCGGCTGTTGCCTTTGTTGTGTGTGTGTCTCATTCGAAGTGGGTATTTGACATTAATGATGCAAATATCTAATTTGCTTGATGCTTTGTGTCGTAAACATACACTTATCCATAAGCATATTTCATATATATGTCAAGACATGAGTAAATTAACTTCCAAAAGCGGCACTGGAAATTATAAATTTTGATATTCAGGATAAAATCATTTTTGCTCCGGTTATGAAGTTCGGATCGTACCTGAACATGCAGTAGATTACTCTACCGTCGCACAGTGGTGGTCGGCTGAAGTTGGTTTTCTGCGGTTCCCAACTTCATGGCGCGAATTCGAGCCAATCTCGCCGATCTCTTGGAAAGTCTCGCCAAAGAGAGCAACAGGCCTACAACGATACAATTATTCAATCATTGCACTTTACTCACAGTTAGAAAAACTGATGGCAGATTTCAGTACTACGCATATAGCAAGCATTACACAGTAACAAACTTCACGTTAGGTACACTCACATTCAAGCATGTACCATTTCGTTCGAAGTTCCGCAGAGGAATGTGGACGAGGTGCATGTGTGGTTTAGTAGTATTAGTAGATTACTGTATAAATGGTGTGTATTCGTAAGCCTTTGGTGCTATTATTTCCAACCTGGGTGATACCGCCTCTTCGGAGACGCTTTAATGAACCGTTGAGAGGCTTGAAAGCTGCTTGTTGTGGAAGTGCAGGGTGTCTCATAAATTCGTAAATTGTTTAAAAATTCATAAAAAAATTGAGTGATAATACTGACGTCCCATTGCACTCAAAGATGGCCGATTAGCTAGCTTGGGTGTCGGAGTACCGTACCCCGTTCAATGTAACCAAACCTTGGGTGTTTACTTGCTTGGAAAAAGAACAGTGGTTCCCAGTCTTTCATGCTTCAAGTACCGTCTGAAAAAGAATAAAAGGCGTGAGCCGTTCTTGAATTATGTAGGGGACTTGCACATCCCTCCTAGAAATATATAGATGATATGCATACCCCTTCTAAATCGTAGAAGGCTTGCGAACCCTATGAAATCGTAGAAAGCTTGTGCGTTTCCGAGGAAATACGCAAGAAGTTCCTTCAGTCTTAAACATTCCTACGAGGCTTGCATGCCCTAGAATTGCATTGGATGCTTGTTTACCACCAGACAAACCGTGACCCCCGCTCTGTCCCATTAGGGGATATAAGCTGGTCCGTCTCAGGAGAAGGGGACCACGGTGGAAAACTCCAATGACATCCAAGACCAGTAAACCACCCACACCAAACCACGCAAATTCTACCACCAGACCAACCGTGACCCCCCCCCCCGCTCTGTCCCACTAGGAGATATAAGCTGGTCCGTCTCAGGAAACGTGGACAACGGTAGAAAAATCTAATGACATTCAAGACCAGCAAACCACCCACATCAAGCCACAAGCCAACCAGCAGCAGGATTCCTCATACAACATCACCCCCCCCCCCACACACACACACACACTTCCCCACTTGTTGTACATGAAATGATATATCAATAGAAAGATATGGGGGAACATGGGCAGGTGCAGAGACGCACATTCCCTGCAGGCCACGAGTGGGGCATACGAAAACTAGTTATACAAGTTGTATATTTATACATATATGAACATATATAGCCAACAATGCAATTATGAAAAGATACAAAAGAATGATACATGGTGATCAAAGATGCAACAAATACGACGTACAAAATCAAAAATTTCAAAAAAAAAAAGAAGTCTTGTTTACCACCACCAGACCAACCGTGACCCCCCGCTCCGTCCCACTAGGGGATATACCTCGTTTACCCGTAGAAATGCATGGCCTGGCATGCAAGTGGAGTGGTAGGGAACTTTACCTCTGACTGAGTAGGTCTGGGTTCGGCATGGATGTCTACTAACACTAACAAATTCTCTGGGCAGATCATACGAACCTTTTGGGGAAAACTCGAGAATCACATTAGATCTTGTTTAAAAAAAAAGAAAAGAAAAAGGGTTGTTAACCTGAGTTATACAAACCAGGTCCTACGTACTCCCTCGTATACCATGCCGTAATTAATTTTTATCGTTTTCTATTACTTTGTTGGTTGTTGGTTTCCTTGGCATTCGGGTTATTTCTCACGTACAACCCCCCATAAGCGGATACGGGCTCTTCGAACGGGGGGGGGGGAAGAGAGGGGTGAACCATTAATGAACTGGGGCGGATTTTCCTCCTCTTCCCCCTTTCACCTATGCGAATAATAAATTTTTTAGGGCAAATGGAGGAACCTCCTCCTCCGGTACTCGTGCCCCCTCAGGTTAGGAACCACTGGTCCATGTTCTAGAATATATTTGTTTATCAGGGCGACGACACCCGCCTATCCCCCCCCCCACCCCAATGAAGACACATTCACGTCAAAAAAGCCAAAAAAAAAACAAAAACCCAGTTATGCTAAAACAACGCAATAAATGACTTTGAAATAAGAAATATAAATTGAAGACCGTTTTATTTACAATATGCGTGTATACCAATGTCCCATTATTTACTTTTTTGTCTTTTCTCGTCGACGGTCTTGTTTTAAAGGCAGACATATTGTCTGATCCTTAACAAAAGAACCTAAAATTTTTTCATATTTCTTATTTCTTTACCTTTTAGTAAGTATTTCGTTCCTTATTACTCGTCAACAATCTCTTCTCTCTGGTCACCGTTCCGTGCATACAATAATACGTACCGTGGCTCTCTGTGTTCTTTCTAAGGGATTTCCAATCATTTTCCCTCCTCCCGCCCGCCGAAATTCTTTCTTGTCCAATGGCTCCTCTTTCTACCTCTACCTGGAAATACCAAGCAGCAAATTCTAACGTAATTAAACCTTATTTATGCATGAGTTCACTTATTTTGCTCCATGGATCACTGCCTCCTCATTTCTTGGGGGATAGCAAAAGACTTTTAATACCGTCCGTTGTATTGTTTGAGAAAGAGATTTCGTCTTGCGCAGAAGATCCTGACGTTATAGAGTCTTTCACCTGGAGGAACATTGCGAAATTCCTTGTTCAGTTTACCGGTGTCTTCTTGAAAGATGGAGATTTTCAGGAGAGAAATAGTGGAACTATATATATACTACAGTCTTTAATCCCGTTCTCTGCTCTGACATTATTCTCTGCATTTTCAGTCTTACGTGCATAATGTATTCCCTATCCAAATTTCTCTGCTTTACGATATTATTTTCCCAGAAAGATCTGGAAATATTAGGGAATTTTCGCATCAAGGACTGAATTTGAAGTTTTGAGATAACAGCATTTATTGGTTGACATTACGCTGCCTGGGCGAAAATGAATTCACACTCTGGTACTTGTTGGAACTGTACGCAACAACGCATTCGTCGTTGCATCACTTTCATGAAGTCATCTCTATCCTAATTTGCGTTGTTGTTTCACCAAGATGGATTAAGGAAGAAACGAATGACTCACATTTTCACGCAATAAGATCAGAAACAAGGGTGTCGTTCCAAACTTCGAGGCGAATGCGAGCTGATTTCCCCGTCAAAGGTAAAAATATTCAACCTGGACACTTCACTCACAATTTAAAACCTAGATGGCAGCACTAAAAATTCGCACACAACACTTACTCAGACTGTTAGGTACTCACACACATACTTGAGGCACAAGTGATTCGGTAGTAAATTGTCTATGGCGATAGACCATAGTTGTGCTCAATTTGAAGGAAAGTAAGTTTACCAGATACACGATGTTTCTCCCACTCGAGGGCTAGAAACTTGTATGGGGCCATTCAAGTATTACGTAAGCAGATTTTCAGCTATTTTTGACCCCCCCCCCCCCACTTGTCAGCAAAAGTCAGCAAAACACTGACTCCCCTCCCCCCATCAGCAAAATTTCGTCAGCAGCTTAGAATATTTAATATCTTCAAAAAGAGGGTGGTTGATGACGTTAGCAACCTTCAAACCCCCCTCCCCCTTGTCATCAAAAGTCAACAAATCCGAACCCCCCCCCCCCTTGATGCTGACGTAATACTTGAATGACCCCTATGTAATGGGTCGCCATATGGTCTGTGTTTTACGGGACATTCCAGTAATTTTGGCCATCCCAACTATTTTTGTAAAATTTCCTCTTTTTACCCCTAATTTTCAGTAAGGTTTAGTTTAATTTTTGTTAATAAACAATTATGATTATTTTCATGACGTAGTCATAATTATTATGATATAAATTATATTATAACAATTATGACTACGTCATGAAAATAATGAATGGGGGTGATAAATTTATTCATCTTACATATTTTTCGAACATTGTTGTTGACAATTATTGCCGCTGTAACTGACAACTTTACTTTCCTTGACATCTTTTTTTTTGGTGATTTTAATGAAAGAAATATGGTTATATATATATATATATATATATATATATATAGTACTGTGTGCGTGGTGATGTTTCTCTACCGAAATAACTTGCAAAGGCCGGATAGAACCCAACCCCCTTACCTGGGTTGCGTTTGGCCAGCTATGCTGGAGGTTGTGCACTGGTCTGTAATGCTCCTGACTGAGTGACTGAGACTACGGGGAGGAAATTTTGGCCAGTGGAAGTCTATGTATGATGTCTAATGCTTTCTAATCAATTTTCACAGTCTATGCTAAATGTATCTCGGCATTGATTTTGCAAAACAAGTTAGTGATATCATTATTATTTTCTGAGAAATGTTATTGTAGCGCTATCTAGATTCATTGATACTTCTGAAGTCACTTTAAACTGTACTTTTTGAGCTGTTTTTCACTTTAAACTGTACAAACTATTTGAAAGTAGATATTTTTCCTTTCAAATAATGCAGATTTGAAAATAGAAATTTTATTTTAAAAACAAATTTAGAAATTTTTCAAATGACATAATCCCGTTATTATCTCTAATATTTTCATAATAATTAATATTAATTATATGTTTCATTCATTTCCTAGCATGTCGACGACGACAGCAGTCACTACCTTGATGATGAAGAGGATCATTTCCTAGGCTCGGATCTAGACAACGGCATCGCTGAAGATGACGTCCTTCCGCCTCGGGCCTTGCCTTTGGAAAATGGTAAGCCTTTATTGCGAAAATTTTCAATTTAAATTGTCAACTCTTTCAAATTAATAAATAATCTTCTTGTACGTCAAAAAGAAATTTTAATGTTAAGTCACCGTATTTTTGCTATTCCGGCAAATTTCTTTTCTTACAGCTTCCACAAGTACTTGTTGCTGCTCTTAATTGGTTACTTGGTTGAAAAGTAATTAGATAATAATTGGAAATTTGTACGTAATTGGAATTTATCACGAGAAGAAAAAATTTTTTTTCTTCAACGTAATGTCAACGAAAATGACATCTTGTCGAACGGATTGTTTGTACAGCAATTTCCAAATTTGAGACTTTTTCCTCTAATTAGAGGCTAAACAAGTACAAAGCCACTTTTTTTAATTGCTGTAATTAATTTTGAAATTTAGTTTCACGGAAATAAATGTTTTTTTTAATGTTTAAAGAAACGGAATTAATGAAGTAAATAATTATTTTATAATCTTTTTCTCTGAGTATAATATATTTTTTTATGAATTATTCATTGTAAAATGTTCGACACTGGTACGTACATTGGTTCTGTGTACACAGCTCAAGAACCTTTACAACCGTTCATAGGAAACTTTTCTCTTTTATGGCCTTCTAATGCTTTTACTCTTTTTGTTTGGAACATAAATGGCGTATACGTAAGAGAGGAATTTGACCATACATCATTTTAACCTCACACTTTAGACGACTCACTGTCCGAGCATAGAGGTGGTCATGCATATGGCCCTAGGCCAGACTTTTCATGAGACCTTCAACAGTGAATTTAAAATGTGAAAAAAAAAAAAATCCCGAGAATCGTCTACGGCCTCCCAGGCTACTTCACCGCACACCAACTCTGGTGATATCACAGAGTTAGAATAATATCTTTAGTCTATGGGTGATATATCGCCATACGGTAAGTTCCATCCAGTGGAGTTGGGTGGGAACTATCCATCGGTGGTCGCCCTAGGTTCGGTAGGTAGCTGGTACCAGGTAAGAACTTGCTTCTGACGTTCTATGCCCAGATTCGAATCCATGGACCTTGATGGCCTCCCAGGCTGGAGCTCTCTCAGCTCCACCCTTGTGAGGAGACTTGACCATACATCCTTAGCTAGACTCACTGTGCGAGTGTAGAGGTTGCTGTACATCATATTAGTCTCATTTCAGACGACTCGTTGTGCAATCATAGAGGTTACTATACGTCATATTAGCCTCATTTTAGACGACGCATTGTGCGGATTATATCATCTTGAAACGTCATTTTTGAGTATTCCGGCTCTTCTTAGGTTACTCATCTCGAGAGGGTATTTTCACTGTTGTATGGTATAGAAAATATAAAATCCAGTCCATATTCGGTACGTTGTCTTAAAGGAAGTCACCCCGAGTTAGGATACTAGTAAGTTAAGACCGTGGCCACACACCGATACCTATCTCTCTCTCTCTCTCTCTCTCTCCGCCAATAATAAATTCTCTGATTTTCCCATGGGTCTTACATTCGTCTATGGATGGCTATGCATTGTGAAAATCAATCGACCATCCATCGTTTATGTGAATTCCACAACCCAAACTACCGTGTTATGTAGCAGTTCCAAAACTTGACTGGATCTATTAAGCAAACGCTTCATAACAACTACTATACAACTCGGTATCTGATATATATTCAAATGTAGCGTTCGAGAGGAGATGCCTGAGAGTTGATTTCACATGTCACACGAAATACACATATATAACATACATGTACACAGCGGAAGGGGGGAGGAGAGGAGGAATGATTCGATTCGCCGTTCATTCTCAAAATGGCGAACGGCATAGGTGGAAAAGGAGTGGTTGCAGGTAGTTATTAATAAATTAACGTGACAGAACTGGCTTCTAATATTTACTGTTACGGCTTTCATGTATCAATGCGCGAATGTGAGTGTGCCTGCGTTTCTCCCGCAACCATTCCCTCTTTACTGTAATTTATCGGAGCACAAGTGAGGATACTCCTCTCTCTCTCCCTCTCTCTCTGTATATCTTGCCTCTGGTACTTCAACCCTTTCGCCTTTCCTAATGGCTGATCCATTAGCCCGTGTGACGTTGGTCACGTGACACATCGATCCGGCTGTGGGAACTATAAATATTGATGCGAATGATCCGTTGGTTTGACTTGATACGCGCACCCCTTCAGGGAACGAAATGAGGGGTGAACATTGAATTGACCGGAGTTCGGTTTCTTGGGATGGATCTTGCTGTTATTTTCGCGAACCAAACTGTCGTCTTTATTACCTCATTCCTTTGGAATGGATTTCTTATTTCTGGAGCGCTCCCTATTACTTCTTTTGAAACATAGAATGTTATGTTGGAAGAAACTAGGCAAGGCCTATTTATATTTTGAACCGGCTGCAGAACTAGAAAAAAACTTCCGTGACTGAAAGTGTTGATGATCCATGAAGAACTTGGCGATATAAATTGCGTGATGACACACGTAGAATAAATCACTTGACAACGTGGAAGGTACAGCAAAGTATATCACGTATCCTTGCCGATGGAATGACTTGGGTTATATGGCCGCAACCTGAAAAAATAACGTAATTTAATGTTCTGTTGTCAAGTGGCTAAGATCGTGTATGATCTGTATCATATGCAATGACAGACCCAAGTAAATTAAGAGAGTGGTAACTCTCTGGAACCACTAAACGCTGGTACACGATTTGGGGTTCTGCCAGGGCTGGACATATCTATTGCCCGACATGACACCAGGCATGTAAAAATTTCCACCGGGTATGCATTTTTGCAACCGCATGCCTGTGGCGTGAGCATATAAAATAAAATTAAAAGTTAAACCCTTTTTTTTTTTCGCTGATGATGATGATGATGCAAGTGTTCTTACACATGCTCGTGAAATTCCACAGGAATGCTTGGTAGCCATGATGCAAAGGCGTAATCAACGTATTTTGATCTACTTACACGGTCTCTTAATATTTAGCAGGCCTAGTGCATTCACAAATGTACGCCAGGGGCTTTGCCACCGGACTTATCCCGTTGCCGAAATCTCTTCCAGCCCAGCTTCGTGGCGGAGTCTGGGACAAAGTGAGTGCACCTAACAGTCTGAGTGTGTAGTTCTGTACACACTAATACTAGCTTTTGCTACTGCTAGAGAGCGATAGCTGCTAGCTATTGCTCTCTTCCCTGTCCCAGCTTTCTTCACCATATTATGAATTAACTATTTTGTACCGTGTTCTTTCAAACATTTTTTCTTTCTCTTTGCATTTTCTGTCAAATATTGTAAAATATATAATTTAATTGTAAACTCTAATTTGTATAGTATTATTGAAATTGACTGGGGACAAATAAATTATGTTATGTTATGTTATGTAGCTAGTGTTGTGTTTCTGATATTTCAGTGCTGCCATCTATACCTCAAATTGTGAGTGAAGTGTAACGATTGAATATTTGTAACGTTGTAGGCCTGTTGCTATCTGTGGAGAGACTTTTTAACGGGGAGATCGGCTCGTATTCGCGCCTCTAATGCATTCACGGTCCCTTATACACTGCAACTGAGCTATTCTGGAAAACGAATAACCTCACTTTCAGCAAAATAGTATATTCTGATGGTATTCACGGAAAAATAACAAAAATACTTCTTGTTGAAGCGACTCCTTGGTTCGCATAAAAGAGAAAAAACATATTTTTCCAAACGAAGTTATGTATTTTATGATCCTATTATACAGATAATAGGGATAAAATTTATACAATAGATTCTAAAAAAATAATTGTTAGTATTTCTCTTCTGCACAAAAATAGCGTAAAGAATATTTTTCGCAAAATTATAGGGTCTCTTTATTTTTATTCTGCATTCCAGTATAAATTTCATGCACCAAAATACCGGTTAATTTGCTTGTATGTATGCTGCTGAATCAATTTTTTAAACGTCATAATACATAATAACTGGTATTTTGATGCGTGGAATTTACACCAGCAAGCAGAATAGAAAAAAAATTCATAGTTTCACACCAAATGTTGTTAATTTTTATCCGGAACATCGGTTTAGAATCAGCAACCATTTTGAAAATTATAACAAATAATTTTGATTTTATTCAATAGGTGACAGTAGTAGTTACTAGCTCCAAGTGATTTCTCGTATGTGTATAGCAGATTTATATAAACATGAAGTATAAATAAGTCAGAAGTTTAGGAACTTTTTCTTCATTTTTCTTGTTTTTTCACTGGTTCGCCAATTAATTCCCCCCCCCTTCCCCATTTATGCCAGTTCACGAAAATATTTACTTCATTTCAGCGGTCTGCAATGAGAAAAAACATTGAAGAATACTAACTAAACGGTATAAGGCAAGGCCTAGGCTTTATAGCCGATAGATAATGTTAGTCATTGCCTCCCGAGATTCGACACTATAATACCTTCTGAATTTTTTTTCAAGATGTCCCTGTTTTTTTTATGATTAGTCCCGGTTTCTCAGTCGCTTGATCTAGCCACCCTACCCTAGGCCCGCGCCTGCTCTAGTTCTGCCCCGTACTGTGTTTGAATCGGCTTTGATTCTACAAGCGAGGGGGAATTGTAATTGGAACAAGAAGACTTCGTTGAAATAATCCTGGACACCAAAGACTAGAGGAATCGGGTTTTTGTGCTCTACATCTACCCTGTAGATCCGAGTTTGTGGCACAAAGGTAACTTGTAACTTGGTGACAGAAAATTACAATTAGCGGTTCGACTAATTTTAGATTTTTAAGTGGTGACCATATTCCTTTTAAATTTTCGGATTATTTTCAAAATTTCGATTTAAATACAAAATTTAGATTTTTTATGTAAATGAATCGATTTGCTTAAATTTTTTTTAAGTAAGTAAATCCATTGATAATATGTTTTCGGGTATATAAGATGTTGATTCGGGCATCTATTGTAAGTTACATCCCGACCGGGCATGGAAATCTTTTGGAGATTTGTCAAACCCATCCTGGTCCGTTGCTTCTGTAGCGTAGCGGTTTAGCGCATTCGTCCGGCTATACGATGATGGTTCAACTCCCCTCTCGAAGGCAGTCGAGTTTCCTTTTCTGGATTTCTCTTCGCATCAGCCATCTATGTGCTGATTAAGTGCGTAAAAAATTCTCTCACAGAAATTATAAAACAAGAATAATGAATTAAAAGACTAAGAACAATCTCAAATAATTACACTTGTCAACAGTTTTTTTTTGTTGTAACATGAGGAGCGTTATAGCGGTCCCTTACGACTACAGGAAGGAGGAAGGACTCTCTTAATTTGATTTCTCAGCAAAACGTACAAGATATTCAAAAGTGCAATAGCTAGCTAGCGTCCAGGGGCCTCCCTCATTGCCGGGGAGGCGATATAAAGTACCAACTGTACCAACCAAGTACAGAAAAACTCTGGACCGCAAATTCACTCAAAAAATTATGAAATCAGTGTAATGAATTCATAGACTAAAACAATCTGAAATGTTAACTAATTGCCATCTATGCAACTCACCTCAATCCAATTCTACAAAAAAGCCGCATTAAAATTTGGGAAAAAGAAATGTCTGAATTTTTCATTAAACGAAAATTGTTTTTTGCCATTTTTTTTAAAGATTGATAAAAAAAAGGGAAAACATGATTAAAATGGGGAAAGTGCAAAATTAGTTTCACATAGACGGGGGAAGTTTAACAGAATATCTCATCAGGCGGAAACAGGCCCGGCCTTCCTTCATTATCCTTTTCTTCTTTCGGTGGGGATGCACATACCCAAATCTTTAATTAATAAATTTATTCCAATAAACGAATAGGTGGTCATCGTACTAGCAACAGATAATTTTTTTGGATATAGTTATCAATCGGTTATTATTACCACAAACCGCAAGTCCCGGTGTGATCACATTAAGATGCGTGCACTGAAATTGCAAAGCGTATCGATGCAAGTGAAATTACGGTCAAATCAAAGAAAAAAAAAATAAACATCTAACCTTTTTCTGTCCTATTGAACCCGACATCAGGAAAAAAAAGATACTCCATTGCTATAACTGCCCCTTACGACTATAGGAAGCCCCCATTGGGCTTGGCTTGAAGCCAAACTCACAAGCAATTCTACCCAGGGGGTTACGGGGGGAGGGCGCTATGGAATCCGAATTGTACTAAGTGCTGAAAAAAACTAGACCGCAAAGTGTTGATAAATTCACTCACAGAAATTATGAAACCAGAGTAATTAATTAAATTAAATTATAATCTATGCAATTCATATCATACAACCCAATTCTACAAAAAGCCGCATTTAAATTTGGAACAAAAAAGGGATGGCTGAATTTTTCCTTCTATGAAAATTGTTTTTTGCCAATTTTTCAAAGAATGGCGAAAGAAGGAAAAATAAGAAAAAAACGCATGATAAAAATGGTGGAAGTGCAAAAGAAGTTCCATGTAGACGGGGAGAGGGGGAGTTTAAGAGAATACCTCATCAGGAAAAACAGGCTCAGGCCTTCCTCCATCATCTTCTTCCGGTGGGAATGTGCATATCCCAATCTTCCTCCCCGCAAACTCCAAGCTTTTATCCATCCATTCGCGAAACTACAATTCTCTCTCTCTCTCCAAAAGCTCCCCGCCATTTTCCACGACCTTCCCATCTCGGCCTTCTTACTTTAATTAATGATGACTCCAGAGGTATGCTAATGGAAATGGCATGCGGCATGCATGCATAATGAATTGTACTGGCTGGAAAGCGAAATGCTTCAACCACCACCACCGCCGCCGAGCTCGGGCGTGTTTTGTAGGTATGTATGTATGTATATGAATGAGAGCTAGAGAGAGATAGAGTGAGTGAGAGAGAGAGAGAGAGAAGCGGGGGGCCCTTAGGGTTTAATGGCGCGAGACGTTTTGCGGGCCCTCTCCAAAACGCCTCGAAAAGTTTGACGCGTTGACTTCTGGCAATGGAAATGGGCCCCGTGCACTGGGCGGTGTATCATCATCATACACATACTAACGAATTACCTTGCTTCGTTTTCACCCTTATATGCTGCTGTACGTGTCAGCTTGTTTTATCTGAGGGTGTGAAGCTCACATTTTAGCCGTGTGCTTTCATCCAATTATAAACTCCGTTTACTGTAGTTGTGTGTGTGTGTGTGTGTTTGTTTTTATATATTCTCTATCAGTCATTAACCAAACGAGTGGAGTTCAGTTTGGTTCGTGGAGGTTTGTATGCAAGTATGCTTGGATAAGCCATTCGTGTACAGAGAGTTCTATCCGAACAATTTTGAATAATCAAATAGCTAAATTATTTTGTACTAGTTATAACACCCGGCGCTGCCCGAGGTTTTCTCTATTCAGGGTGTCCTGTAAATTCTAATGCTGCTTTTATCTCGTCAACCATTCGTTATAGAGGTATGATACCAATTTTAAAAAAAAACAGGTCAAAATGTATTCACAAATCACCCTGCACCCCAGTTTTGGGAGCGAAAATACAGTGTGTCATAAAATAAAAATCAATTTTTATATGGACACCCTGTCCATCCATAAAGCCTAATAAGAAAGTTGTTGCCCTGACCCTTCCGTAGCTAACAGAAAAAGTTCTCGTTTCTAAGTACAACATTCACCGAGATATGTGAATTCAAAAATATGACAAAATATGAAAGAACAGCATAAATTAGGGGAAAAAAGTGTGAAAAGAAGCGGAGAACAGTTTATCCTGTTTTTCCCAAATTTTCCCCGATATTTGAATTCAAGTATCTCGGTGAATATTTCACTTCTAAATGGGGAATTTGTTTGTTGACCTCAAAAGAGACAAAGTTATGGCCTCATTGTTGAGGAGCAAGAGATAACAAAAAAATTGTTTCTCGCCAGTTTTTTTCCCCCAGCTGTAACAAACTTTTAGAGTCGACTATCGTACAAATCGAGTCCTGTTTCGGTGTTTCCGGCATGGTCCAGGTCTTTGACCTCCTGTTTATATCTCTTCGTTGAGAAAGAGCTGACCATGTTCTAGTTGAAAGGAGGAGGTCCTTTTTGGGATTCGTACGCAAAATTTGGTGACGATCGGTCCAAAATTGTAGATTTGAATAGAGAACGTACACACGCAGACAGACAGACAGACATAAAATCAATTATATATATATAAATGAAAAAATGAAATGGATTAGCAAAATATATGTGGTAAAATCATAAATTTCGTTTTAATCCTAGCTTCCGTTTTTTTTTCCTACTTAATAGCCATATTTGGTTTTAAGCTCCGATCTTTGACGACATCTGGGTCATTTCTATCTTATATCTGACGCCATGAGATAGTGTTTTTCAAAGTGTGCGTTTTGCCAACCTTTGTTAAGGGGTGTCGCGGTGAGCTGTTGACATCGATGATTGCCTAATCAATGCTTAGACGTGGTTCTTATTCCGTTGAGCCCCGCATAAACGCTGTCATTGGAATGAAGCCGCCATGATGAAAGTTAAATTTTTATGTGGACACCGTTCTCAAAAACCCAATGGAAAAGTTGTTTTTTTACCTCATTATAGACAGCCCAACAACTGTTTTAATTACGTTTTTGAAAACAGGGTGTCCGTCTAAAAAACGTTGATTTTTATTCTAACAACTGTATATACAATCCCTTGCAACATGAATGACGTATATATGAGTTCTACACGTTGTTTGAGTGTTTTTTTATTGCAAATATGCCTCTAAGATCGATGGTTCGCCGGTAAAATGCGACAAGGAGAATTATGGAATCACCCTGTAAATGTGGTTCTGTACGCAATGAATGTATGTCAATTTTTTCATTTATTTAAAAATCATAAATCTTGAAAAAATATAGTAATCTAACAATTTTCTTTTACAAATATCTAAAAATCGTGATTAATGAGCATATTGTACCACGTATGATTTCCGTGAATTTTGACTGAATTGACATTGAAGAAAACTATTCTGGTAAAATATAGGTAAAAGGTAATCGAAATTATCTATGATGATGATGAGAATATAATTGATATTTAAGGAAAATTTCCCACAGAATTTCGATTAGAAGTGGAATGATTCTTAAGTATTATTATACACAACGCCATATAAACAAAAATAACGTAACGACACGTAAATATGGTAGAAGTACGCATACCACCACCATCATTAAGGCAAAATCTTCGCATAATATAACCATCAAGATCACACAAACCTTCCACAAAACTTCGGAAGAACAAAATAATGGCGAAAATAGCATGAGTTTATTCAAATTATTTTATGTGAATCTTCTGTTTTTTCCTCAAAGAATATAACTTATAATAGTAGTTTCTAGGTTTTCTTGAATTATACCTGATTGCATTAAAATGAAAAAAAGACCTTATAAGCATAAATGTAATGTGTCTCCTTTTAGGAAAAAATTACGGGAAAAAAAATTATGAAAAAATATCGTGATTTAAAATTTCTCAATCTGTAAATCACGATACTATTGGGAAAAATAATATTTTCCCAAAAAAATTTATTAGACAATATTATTTAACAGCTTAATATTTTGGTAAAAGGGTGCTAGGAAGACAAAGATATTGTAAAAAGAGAAAAGTCGTATTTTTTAAGAGAAAATCGTCTTTTGGAAGAGAAGGGTCGTATTCTCAAACAGGAAAATTGCACCCTGAAAGTAGAACATCGTACTCGTTAATAGAAAAATGTTATTCGGAAGAGAAATTTTTAAAAAAGCAACAGAGAGAGAGAGAGAGAGAAGTGTATTGTATTTTCAAAATAGAAGCTTTTCTCATAGATGAATCACATTCAGTAGGATTGTATTATAGAAAGAATATTTTCTTTGTAAAAAATCGCACTATTGAAGGGAAATAGAATAGAAGAATTAGTTTTTTGAAAAAAAAATACGATTTTTTTTCTCAAGACAAAAATAAAATTTTAAACAAAATGACTACTGTAATGACACTCTTAAAGAAAAAAAAACATATTTTGTAGAAAAAAAAATCGTATTACGAAAAAAGAATCCTAGGAAAACGTATTTCAAAAGAGAAGAATCATATTTTCTACAAGATGAGTCATATATCAAAGAATTTGTTTTCAGAAGCATCTTGTTTCGTTAGGATTCTTTTTCGACATAAGATTTTTCGCTCATTTCGAAAAAGAATCTTATTTTGAAAGACAAAAATCCAACTTTCTACAAGAAGAATCCTAATTTCTACAAGAAGAATCCTAATTTCTACAAGAAGAATCCTAATTTCTACAAGAAGAATCCTAATTTCTACAAGAAGAATCCTAATTTCTACAAGAAGAATCCTAATTTCTACAAGAAGAATCCTAATTTCTTCAAGAAGAATCCTATTACATAAAGATTCCTAGTCTATAAAATATCTTTTCTGAAAATAGTTTTTCTGAAACAGGGATCATTTCCCAAAAAAAAAAAAGAATCCTAATTTGTACACGAAGAATCATATTCTAAAAAGAGGAATCCTATTACTTTATTAGAAGAATTTTATTCGAAAAAGAGGAATCCTATTTTATTAGAAGAATTGTATTCGAAAAAGAGGAATCCTATTTTGTTAGAAGAATTGTATTCGAAAAAGAGGAATCCTATTTTATTAGAAGAATTGTATTCGAAAAAGAGGAATCCTATTTTATTAGAAGAATTGTATTCGAAAAAGAGGAATCCTATTTTATTAGAAGAATTGTATTCGAAAAAGAGGAATCCTATTTTATTAGAAGAATTTTATTCGAAAAAAAGGAATCCTATTTTATTAGAAGAATTGTATTCGAAAAAGAGGAATCCTATTTTATTAGAAGAATTGTATTCCGAAAAAGAGGAATACTATTTTTTTTAAAGACTCGTATTCCGAAAAAGAATCTTATTTTCCCTAAGAAGAATCTTATTTTAAAAGGAAGAACTGTATTCCGGAAAAAATGCAGTTTTCTACAAGAAAAATCATATTCTAAAAATAGAAAATCTTATTTTTTAAAAAGACAGAAAAAAAAATCTCAGTTTTCTAAAGAATATGACTCAAAAGGGAAATTCTATTGTTTAACAGGAGACTTCGATTGTTCAAAGAAGAGTTGTAGTGTTTAAGAAAACAATTGAATATTAGAGAGAAAAACTACAAAAGAATGAGGGATTTCGAAAACGGGAGAATGAAATTTATTTCATCTAATAACGCTATTTATTGTCTCGCCGTAGTTCGGAATTGCGCCTTTCACCCGAAAAGCAATTCAATTTACGACTGGGAACGAGTGTTTTAAATTTTTGGTTTATCCAATGGGGCGATGATATTTCGCGTATATCCAGAGAAATGCCGTATTCAACATGGGACAAATAATAGCTATTTCGGAGTTCCTATTTGTGTGGAGCACCGTAGTAATTTTCTTAGGTGGTTAAAATCCATTTGTTATAAGAAAACTGTTTTCATGAATAAGAAACGGTTTTTGTTCTGCAACGACTTAAGAAAATACGTCAAAACATATGGTTGGCTTTTAGTATAATTAACTTTTTGCAATTATTCATTCATGAAAGACGATTGTGTACATTCAATGCATATGTTACGGTAAATGTTATAAATGTGGTTATTATATATAATACAAATGCCGGAACAGGCATATCACCCAATGTCTGAAAAATAACGCCCATAAAAAATAAGGATGTCAAATATCACCAAAATATCTAATATAAAAGCATATACCCCAAAAAATAATAATAATTACTATTAATAATATATAATACACTGCCATAAAATAGATTATGGTTGTCTTGGCTAAGTATGAATAGCTTGTCGATTTATCCCAATGTGTCTATCGTACTTATTTTTAAACATATCAATTGTGTTAGAATTCACAACCTCCGGAGGTAAGCTATTCCACTTATGAGCAACCCTGTTAGTGAAAACTACCTACGACACCATAACTTCGAATTATCCCTTACTGAACGATACTAGTGTACCCTTGTCGAATCGGTTAACCGGCTATTATGCTTTCTTACATAACATTTTGGTAAGTTCGATGAATTTCCCTAAATTCATCAAATTTACCAACGACACTTGGGTACCATGAAAGAGTAGTTGGGTACATACAGTGACTGACGGGTTTCATAAAAAAAATATTTATTTATTTATCAATACATGTAGGTATTAAGTAATTCGATCTACAACTTATCCCATAAATTCGTAAACTCAAGTTCAACAACAAGTTCAAAAATTTAAGAAATTTGATGGCATTGCTATGTTTGTAAAATTTCTCACACGGGGGAGTTTTTTTCCCGTACAGAAAAAATCTTGGTTCTAATTTCTATCGGTAGAAGACGCTAAAAACCAGTCCGACAGGAATGATTGGACTCGAATTTTTCTTGAATCTCTTTAGTGTCCGAAATGCTTGTAAAGTTTCAGCCGTCGGTTCTTGGCCGAGGTAAAACAACTTTACTAATAGTCCTTCCTCCACCAATGTCAGCATCACAATGAAAATCTTATGTAGAGTCACCAACAGGAAAATTCAGTATTAATCTGTTAATCCTAAACCCTGCATGTTATAGGACACTCATTCAAATATTTCCAGTGCTTTCGTGTAGTGTCCTCTAAAATTTGAGCTATTTTTTTCCTTGCACCAAAAAAAAATCACCCTTTGGGAGAATTGTTTCGCAAACCACATTCAAATACACCAATTCTTTTGATTTTAAAAGAATTTTCAAACTATTTACGAATTTATGGGGCACCCTGCATAAGTAATATTCAGAATATTAGCGAAAGTAATGAATTTACGTTAGCTGATTTAATAAGTAAATGAAAAAAGCGGGACAATTATTTTTATTTTATTTAAAAAAAAGACCAAAACTTGCGAAAAATTCAGGTCATTTGGGAACTTCAAGCCGCATACGTCGCCGCGTTTCCATTGGCAAATGAAACACATATCAATTAGACATTTTAAAACTAACATTTGCGTATCATACAATAATTCTCTTGGCAAACATCCAAAAAAATTGTCAATTAACGAATCCCCCACCTATAATCATAAAGATTAAAAACGTAATCGTTCTGGACTGACGGTGCCATTCATTACAACTGAAGAAAATAATAACAATAACGCATATTCGTCTTTTATTAATTTTTTTTTTAATTAAAACCCATCAATTTTAAACGAAATCTCTGCAGAATGGCAACGGAAAAATGCACGTCACGCATTTTCTTCTTACCTCGAAGTGAATTTACTTGAAACAAATAATTAAATTTCTTTCTCCATTAATTGACGCATTTCAATCGATGGCGTAATCAGAGGTGTCGCGGTCACTAATTACTTCCTCTTACCGCTCTTTTTTCCTCTTAATTTTCCGTTGCATATAAATTTTTAACGTTTAAAGAAAATATTTTATTGTGTGCTTGTAGTTTCATAAGGGTGAAGAAAACACTATTTAATTAATGTTACTATTTTTTTAAATATTTGTAATAAATACATTTGGATCTTGAGATATTTTAGACATTTTTTTCCCGATGGAATCAGCGAAAAGGTGGTTAAAATGCTAATTTTAATTTTTTTTGTCATTAAAAAATTATTTTCTACCCCTCAAATAAATTGAAACATTAATAAATTTTTCCCTCTGATAAGGATTTAATTTTTTTTTCATATTTAAAATATAAAAAAAATTATCATAAATTGAAAAAAAAAATTTTACTTATTTTATTGTGTTTTCGTAATTATTTTTCTCTCAACTGAAATAATAATTGTCTAGTAATCGACACATTCAATCAATCGATGACGTAATCAAAGGTGCGCCACGCTCACTAATTACTTTCTCTTACCGCTTTTTTCGCTTATTTTCCTGCTGTACATAAATTTTTAACGTTAAAGCAAGTATTTTGTTATGTTTTAAAAGGGTAAAGAGAAATAATTATTGTTATTTTTTGTCATTTTTTTAAAAATACTTGTAATAAATACATTGAAACTCGAGCTACTTTTGATCTTCTTTGATCGAATTGGTAATGATTTTAATTTTTTTTAATAAAAAAATTGTTTTCTACACCTCAAATGCATTAGAACACTAATAGATAAATAAATGAGGGGGAAACTCATAATAATTTCATTTTTTCACATATTAAAAATCATAAATTGATAACAAAATCCATTTTTTCATTTCTCAATAATTTTCTTCGTTCTGTCTTCATCTTTTAATTCTCTAAAATTAAAACCCATCAATTTTAAACAAAATCTCTGCAGAATGGCAACGGAAAAATGCGCATCGCACATATCCATCTTATTTTGACGAATTTCCTCAAAATATATAATTAAATTTATTTCTCCATCAATTGACGCATTTCAATGGATGGCGTAATCAAAGGTGTCGTGGTCACTAATTACTTTTCTCTTACCGCTTTTTTCTCTTAATTTTGTGTGATACATAAATTTTTAACGTTAAAAAGAATATTGTGTTATGCGTTTTAAAAGGGTGAAAAAACACTAATTAATTTTATCATTTTTTTAAAAATATTTTTAATAAATACATTTGGAATTTGAGCTATTTTTTGTCTCAATTTTTTTGATCGAATTAGTAATGTTTTTGTTAAAAACTTAAGTAATTTGATTTTTTTTTCATTAAAAAATATTATTTTCAACCCACAAATAAATTGGAACATTAATAGATAAGTTTTTTCCCTCTGATAATTCCATTTTTTTCTTATTTTCGAAATTGAAAAAAAAAAAATTCAATTTTATTATATTCGTCATTATTTTTCTCTTACAATGTATTAACTAGAAATAATAATGGTTTTTTAGTTAATGGATAGAACGACGGAAAGTGACAGGAATTCCATTTGAAAACTGAAAAGGACTTGAATTAATAATATTTTTCTAATTCGATTTCTGTTATTTTGTTTTCTATCGTATTTGGTAAATGAATTTAAACGTGTTGAGAGAGAGAGACTATGATGATATTTTTTTTTTTTGCTTAAATTTAATGATTTTACCCATTGTAGATGAAAAAAACTATTTTATCGAGCCTATTAATATTATTTTAATAGAATTTTCTGTCAGAATTGGACGGCGAAGTTTGGCAATGATCCAGAGAGAGATTAAGGATTCTCAGTTGCAATACGAATAGCCAAATGAATGAATATTGTTCTTCGTTTCGGGACTAAGAAAAACGATTGAAAATTGAAATTAGATCCACAAAAATACTCTAGGTATGTTTTCAGTATATTGATGGATTCACGGGAAATACTCAGCAGGAAAATTCACCACACATGGCATGAACAAGTGAATGACTTTCTCACTGATTCACTCACCTACTTAATAATTGGCTCGATCACTATCTCATCCACTCACTCACTCTATCACTTACTCACTTCTCAATCGCCCACCCAAACATTTATTCATTCAGTTCATCCATTCGCTCACTGGCTTACTCTCCCAACCATTTACTCGTTGAGCTCGCCCAATTCTTTATTCACTCACTTGCTCACCCACTCACTTACTCTATGACTTACTCGCTCGCCCAACCATTTATTGAATCGCTCATTCAATCACTGATTCCCTGACTCGTTCGCTAAACCATTTTACTCACTTACTCGGTCATTTGCATTGCTCACCTGTTGACTGACTCTGTCGATGTTTCGCTCAATCAATTGTTCACTCACTTTCTCGGTCACGCACCCATTCTCAAACTTTTGCCTACTGACACAGTCACTTACTTGATCCCCCAATGGCGAATTGTTTGTTGTTGAATTTTCCTTTCGCGGTGAACTCTCTGCTCGTCTGTGAATGAATTTTCCCTTCGATGAATTTGCTTTGAATGAAACATTGCTTAATGATGATGTAATTTTTTATCGTAACTACAGGCATTTATTTGGCTCTAGATGGTGGATATGTGATTCTCAAATATCTATATATAGTCGACGCTCGGTAAGACAGGTCCAAAATATAAGTATATAACGACAGCGAGTTGATGATTTTTGGCCGTACTGTAATTGCCGCAGAGCTGGCGGACTACACATTTAGCCAATAGGATCGTCCAGTCATCCACATGGCTTGTTCACGGGCCGTGTAAGTATATAACGACAGGTCCAAAATATTTCCCTATTTCCACCGTGTACCGGTAAATTTCGTGTCCGGGAAATTCACCGACGAATAATTCACCGAATAGAAAACTCATCGCTAGGAAAATTCACCAACACCAGTTCGACCGGAGTGAATGGATGATCGCGTGAGTGAATGAATGAGCGAAACCAGTCTGCCACTAGAGCTAGCTCGCTCTTGCTCACTCACGCACAAGACCACACAGTCAATCACTCTTTGGGTGGCTCCCTCTGTCACTCACTCACTAGGTCACTCACGTACTCCCTGAGTCACTCACTTGCACTTCAACTAGGTCTCTCACCAAGTTACTCCCTGAGTCACTCACTTGCACTTCAACTAGGTCTCTCACCAAGTTACTCCCTGACTAGTTCGCTCACTCTGTCACGCACTCAATAACTAGATCTCTCAGTCAACCACTGAGTGACTCATCATGACATACTCACTCATTAGGTCACTTACTATATATCTAGGTCGTTCGCTCTGTCACTCGTTACTTTTCTTCCTGTCACTCACTAACTACTGTATCATTTACTAATTTACTCACTCGGTCATTCATCGCTCACTTGACGTGACATGCTCACTGACACGTGTCTCGGTGAATTTTCCGTCGATGAATTGTTGGTGGTGAATTTTCCGTAAACCGTTATTTTCCAATATAACGTAGGGTAAGTACCACTCATTCTACATGACAATGACCGAACCGAACGATCTCCCGTTCTTTGTTCCTTTTTTTCCTAAAGAAATAGACAAAATTCGTCGTTGAGAGGATTTGACCTTGAAATTTGATGGTTGGACGAGAAAGAGTATGAACATAGATCGCTTAAAGATGAGGAAAACCAAGTGGTTAACTAGCACCATCATTGGAAAATTTAGGCTCACCATTTTGTTTTATTTTCTCATATGATGACTCACTCCTACGTGAAAGATTTTTTCTTATCTCATTCTAAATTTTATTGCATGATTTTATACTTGATTTCCCAATAGTACAATACAGAAACAAATGAAGTTATTTTGCTGAATGTATTAAAAACTAGACATTAGTTCTTATTTTCGCGCTTGAGAAGATATAAATAAAAAGTTTAAGTCAATGTGTGTTATTGCATGGATATCCACCTCAAAAGGGGGGGGGGTGCCTGGCTCATTATTTTATATTTAATTTTCTGGGCTTTGTATCTCTCAGCCAGTTATTCCCAACGTGGGCGGTAGAAGGAAGCTACGGGTATACCATGGGATCTTATGGGTTAGATTGCGTTGGGGGACGATGGGACAAAAAAGGTTGGGAAACTATGCTCTGAGCCAGTGATTCCCAACGTGGGCATTAACTCCCCCTGGGGGCGGTAGAAGCTACTGGTATAACATAGGATCCTATGGGTTAGATTGCGTTGGGGGGCGATGGGAGAAAAAAATTTACGAAGAAGGGGGCGATGGGGCAAAAAAGGTTTGCGAAACTATGCTCTAAGCTATAGTTTTCCAACATTTTTTTGTTCCACATCGCCCCCTTCTTCAGAAATATTTTCTCCCAACGCCCCCCCCCTCATCGCAATCCAACTTATAGGATCCTGTGTTATACCCGTAGCTTATACCGCCCCACTGGAACATTCCATCGCCCCCAGGGGACGTTAACGCCCACGTTGGGAAACACTGCTTTAAGCGAACTCAATACTTCGAAAATCAAAAGTAATTTTTAAAATTATTGCTGTGGTGGAAAACCATGGCAACTGCGGGTGGTATAGATTTGAGAACTACTGGGCTACGAGATATTCAATAGCGATTTGCAAAGTCCACACACCCTCAAAAAGTCATGTGTAATTAAGTAACATTAGAAAGGTTAGTTGACAATTATTACTTTTATTCAACTACAATTCAAAAGTCAAAAGAATTACTTAAAACTGAAAACTACTAATATAAAATATTATATAAGTTGATTGAATTTAAAAAAAAAAATTAAAAATCATTTGATTTTCATGTAAATGTAAATTTTTGCAAAACAATTTTTCAAAAAAACACACATTTTTATTCATAGATAGCGCTCAAACTTCAGTCAAACGCAATCAAGACGCGGTTTCCGTACAAGAATCGTGGCTTTCACCCACACACAATTTCAAAGTCAATACGTATGAACGCCGCATACTTGACCACCCGAACCTACCAGGAGGGGGCGTCCTCATTCTCATCAAGAGGAATATTTTCATACTCAAGACACTTGATCTTCCTTCATCTGCAACACGTGAGGCCATTGTCATTAGGGTACATCACCAAAATCAACAACCGATGGTAATCTGTTCCTTCTATATAAGCCATCACGATACCAACTCTACATCCCCTTATTAAAAGCTACATTTTGAAGCAAGGGGAATAAACGCATATTTGTAGGTGGCGATTTCAACTCAAAGAACCAACTTTTCAATACCATCACTACAAATCAGGATGGTAGGGTGCTCGCAAATTTTGGTCATTTAAATACGATTGATGTTCATGCACAGCAATCTACACATTATCCCTACAACATTCAGCATAGGCCAGGCACGTACTTGACACACACAAAAACACAAAACCTATTACAAAGACTCACCATTGAGGTGCTTAGTGCTCTTGGATCTGACCATAATCCGGTCCACTTCGAAATTGACAGTATCACTTATCAAATTCTATACAAATACAAACACCAAGGCCACACAGGCAAAATGCCCAACGAGGTGGGTGAGAAAACGATGCCGATAACAAATATTTCAAACATGCAGCAACCCAATTAAAAAACGCAATTATAAAAACTATATATACAATGATAAAATTTTATATAATGCTTATAAAAAGTATTTACGGTTGTCTTATTATACAGAGTGTTTCAAAAAGAATCAACCGAAAATCTCAACTATTCAGCTTTTAATCCGTTTTGATCGAATAATGTATAGGTAGAAAGAGGAAAATCTCGAGTTTCTCACGCAGATGCCGACAAATAGCGTTAACGCTTTTCCTTCGGCCGCCAGTGTTCGTCAAAATGGCGATTGCACAACAGAAATCGTTTTGTGTTTTAAGCTTCGCCAAGTGTGAGTCCGTAACATTATCCATCGTGTTTTTCGTCGGCAATACCCTGGTGTTGAACTTCCCACCGCTCAGAGCATTAGGCGATGGTATAAATAATTCTGAGACACGGGTTGTATGTGTAAAGGGAAATCCCCGCGTGTCGGACGAAAATATGGAGCTCATCCGGCAGAGTTTCACAATTAGTCCACAGAAATCCACTTGATGCAAACATGCTCGCAAAAGTTTGCGACGAATTTGACTACCGTATAGACATATGCCGTGCATCCCAAGGTGGACATATTGAGCACCTTTAATTTGATTTGTAAAACAACGTTATGATTAGCCATGCAATATAAAATTAATCTTAAGTGTCTATGTGTTCAATATTTTTCGTGGTATACGCATTTCAAATAGAGTGATTATTTTTGAAATACCCTGTACTCTTCGGTTATGGTTGTCTAAATGTCTATACATACTTCGTACAGATTGGAGTTCAATCTTCGTCTTTTCAGTTGATTTTTTTTTTCACATATGCTATAAAATGATATTTACACATCACATTCAGAGTAATCTCACATTTATCTTATCTCACATGCACTTATTTCCTCTTATTATGTAATCATTAAAGAAGCCATTTTTAATAAAAAATATCGAAAAACGTCCAAAGTTATCTCCCCCCATCCCCATTTTATATTGATAATCCCTCCCCGAGATTGAACGTATTGTCCGCCATTTTATAATAAATTTATTTTTCATTCCTCCGCACCCCCCCCCCCCCTTTTGTTCTATTGAACCTTTTCCCTTACAAAGTTCGATTTATTCTTCGCATGAGAACAATATCTTGAAATTAATGATTTACTTGCGCCGTTAAGATTTTGCTTTTTATTTTCTTATCGTCCAGGGGCCATAGAAAGCCAGAGGCCATTACGTACACACACACACATGCATAAGTACTTGTATCCGAAGCCTTCTTTATATATATAATGAGGTGAATATTTCCCGCTACAAAAATAATGGGAGTTCAACTTTTCAGTCGATAACTTTAATGAAGTAGAATAAAAATACCCGAACAAACGTTAGTTTTTCGAACGGTCCGAAATAACAATGCCAAAGTGTATCCCAGATAGCAATAACAATAATAATTGCAATAATAAAGTCCTGGGAAATTCGCGATGAAAAGGATATCTGGAGGGGGAAAAGAATTGTATTGTGGATGTCAACGGTTCCTTTGAATGCAGTATAAAAATTACATCCCAAATGTAATAATACCGTATTTCTCATGTTGGTGGAATATTCTTCAGTACAACGAACAATATTTGAAAATGTATATTATAATATACTCGTTTATATGGTGACTTGGGTTTTATTTAATGTAGATTCATTATTGAATAATTGCGAATGTATTTTCTGAATTCTTGTGGGAAATCAACGTTCTGTAGTTAAGGGAAAAATTTTGTAAAATTTTTAAAGTTTTTATAATTTTTACGAATGCACAGTCATTTCAAAAATACATATGGTAACAATGGCTCTTCAGATATTTTCAAGATAATGTTTTCCCTCAGGAAAAACTATTTGCTAAAATGTCTAACAATCTTATATGCTATGTGTTTTAAAAGAATAACAATCCTTGCATTAGCTTTTTATCTCTGTTGTAATAATATTCCATGGAGAGTTACATCCTGGTGGATTATCAAAGCTATAATTTTGAATAATTGAGTGAAAATGCTCCAGAATCGTTCACAACACCGTACAAATGACTGAACAACCAATTGCGAATGCATGATCCTCGCACTAATGTATGCGTGCCTTTATGCGGTCACATAGGGACTCGGTTTTTCTGATAATAATAACCGAAAAATAACTATATCCGAAAAGTCCCATTTGCAAGTACGGCAACCATGCATCCCGCTTGGTCGAATGGGCTGTATTGTAAACGGGTATTGATAAAACAGAACACATTACCAAAACCCATTCACCATATTCTTCCACATTATTGGTTGCAAAATGTTCATTCATTAATTTTTTTTTCATTTTGGTATAAAACGGGACTGTTTTTTTCTTCATTTTTTTGCCTTTAAGCTAATTTAATTTTCTCTGTTAAGCCATAGTTAGTCTACCACCAGTGGTAAAAAGGTGGCGCTTTTTATTGAATATCACTTTTTTCCCATGAACATACAGTGTATATACCAAGTTTCAATCGAATACGTTCTCCATAACAGGAGCTACTTAGGTCGGAGTAGTGAAAGTATGCTCAAGGGTCCCCGAGTGGCGCAGTGGTAAGATGCTCGTCTTCCACTATGAAGGTTACCGTCAAGGTCCGCGGGTTGAAATCCGGGCTTAGAACATTAGAAACAAGTTCTTTACTTACCGAGCCTAGGGCGACCACCGATTGATGGCGCCTTCATTTCCCACCTAACTCCACTGGTTGGGAATTGCTGTATGGCGATATATGACAGGAGTTGGTGAGCGGTAAAGTGGTATACTGACGGGTGCTAAATTGGCTTGAGCAGTGTCCTAATACTGAAACTACTCAGACCTATATAGGGCCCGTTCTGGTAGGCGTACTCCTTTCAAACCTGGCTACACGAACTATCGGAAAATGTAACATGCAATAAAAAAACGCCACTTTTTCACCTGGCGGTTGAAAATCGAACTTTTTTTATTTATTTCATATATTTCTCTCTCCCGTGGTTTCAATAATGTATCCTAAAAATTTAGCTGTATTCGGATAAACAATTTTTGAGGAAACTATTCAGAGTACGGGAACTTTAATTATAATCATCCTGCATATTCATGAGCACTTAAGCACTATGCTTTGACATTAAAATACTGTATTGACTTAGTGGTAATTATTAGTATTTCTTGATGTATTCGCAGCGCTTACGACTTTTTAAAAAAAAAATTTTGGGAGATAGTCACGGTTACACAGATGAGGCACCTAGGTTAATTTAATAGGAAAAAAAAACACAATCTAAAAAATTCATCACAAACATTTTTGTAATAAACAAATAAAAGAAGAACTGAAAAAATAAATTCATAGAACACTAATGACATTTTAGTTCAACTACGTATTTCAGAATTGGATCTAAGGAGACTTGGCAAATATTCTTCAAAATAAATATTTGTTTATGGAGAACACACACAAACAATAACAGAAAAATTACATGAAAGTTGAATTTTATCGTAGAAAGGCACTTACTCTGAGAAATACGTTACCAAAATACATAATCATTAATTATGCAGTGAAAGCCTCCACAAATGCAGTTTTCTTTTTTTTTTCAATTTAATATAGCGTACTTTGCTTATAATATTTTTCAAATAATATATAATACAAGTACTAGATAAAATGTTTTAGAACAACTGATAGTGATTAAATTTGAACATTCGAAAAAAATTAAAAATTGAGAAATTCAAACGAAATCTTTTTTTTTGTGATTTGAAAGTGCTCCGGCAAACAGCAGGTATTAGGAGCCCCTCCACGGCTATGATAAAAGATATTTTGTTGATTAACAACCACACATATATTATTCAATTTGTAGAAGCAAAAGTTACAGGAGAACTGGGAAAAATACCTCAATTGCCTAGTTCAAAAAAAAAAAAAAGGCGATAGAAAATTGGCATCAACAGTACCTTTGCAAATATAAATATGCACTTTGAAAATCATACAATATTTTTTTTTATTTTATAATATTTTCTAACAAGAAAATACCCGCAAACAAAAGAAAATTATCGCAATTCGAAAATCATTAGAAAAATTTATCAAGGTATCAAATTTCTCTGAAATTACAAATCGGAAAAATAAAATAAAATATTCTCTACAATTTTCTTAATATTTGTATAATTTTTTTTTTGTTGAAAATAAGTATCATCGGAGTTTTATACGCCTCGAGGGGGATTTCACTTTCCGTGAATTAATATTAGTTTCATCCCTGCTAGTCTATTTTTTTTATTATTATTGTGCCGATACATAAATATAGGAGAGAAAATATTCCACATTCATGGAATTTTGTTTTTCTGTTTTCTATTCCGATTTCTCAAACCGCAATTTTCCCTTGACAATAACAAGAACGGACTTCTAACTATTTCTTCCATGACGATGATGATGCAAAACAGAAATAGTGAACAAATAAAACTTTGCCAGAGCAAACAGAACTTTTTTCTGAAAGAATTGTAAATTATTTTCTTTCTTTTATATATTTTTGTACATATTTCTTACATATTTTTGTTTCTCGGAATGCAGCATTTTAATGTTTATATCTTGAAGCGAATCTTCGAATTCAATTAACAATCCATTAAAGTCCCCCCCTCCTCCCTTCTTTTTATGAGGGATTTATAATGTTCTCGGAAATATATGTTGAATTTTTGCTTAGCAAAGATATGTTCATTGATAATATGTTCTATATAACATTCGATAAAAATTTTGTTGTTTCTTTGCTAGAAGAAATTCTGTGATTTCTTCTTTTTTCCCTTCAAAATGTATATGAATCTGTGATTTCCATTTGAAATCAATATTTATCTGATCATCGGAATCAAAATAATATTTGAATTCATTTGATCATTGGAATCGCAATATGATTTCAATCAGTATTCTTTGAATCATTAAAATTAATGTTTCTTAGATAATTTAAATCAATGATTCTCATATCACATCGAAATCGGTAATTTTTATATCAATGATTTTTATATCATCGAAATCAATGATTTTTATACAGTATCATCAGAATCGATGATTTTATCATCGAAAGTATTGAAAATAAATTATTCTCATATCATAGAAATCATTCTTATATCATCAAAATCAATGATTATCATCAAAATCAATGATTATCATCAAAATCAATGATTATCATCAAAATCAATGATTATCATCAAAATCAATGATTATCATCAAAATCAATGATTATCATATCATAGAAATCATTCTTATATCATCAAAATCAATGATTATCATCAAAATCAATGATTATCATCAAAATCAATGATTATCATCAAAATCAATGATTATCATCAAAATCAATGATTATCATCAAAATCAATGATTATCATCAAAATCAATTATTCTCATATCATAGAAATCATTCTTATATCATCAAAAGCAATGATTATCATCAAAAGCAATGATTATCATCAAAATCAATGATTCCTATATCGTCGAAATCATTCTTATATCATCAAAAGCAATGATTATTATCAAAATCAGTGATTCCTATATCGTCGAAATCAATAATTCTTGTCATCAAAATCTTGCATTATCGAAATGAATTATTCTTTAATTATCAAAATTTTATTCTTAGTTCATCAGAGTGAATATTTTAGACTATCAGTCGATAGCTTTAAGATGGTAAGATAATCAAAAGTTTCACCGTACATCAATAGAATTATCATCCTTTGATCATCGGATTATTGTACTTGGACCCCATTATGCAATTAGTGTCTTATAAATATCAAGTTTAATGATTGGGAAATAGATCAATGTGGAATCATTTTTCTTACTTTATTGAATAAATTTCTCAGATAATTAAAATTAATTTCTTATATCATTAGAATTATTCTCTGATTCTTAAAATAATTCTGGGATTTTTTTTTAGAATTTATTTCTTATAGATTATTAAAACAATTTTTAGATTATAAGATTTTTTATTATTAGCGTTAATCTTTTCAGATTATTAGAATAATTTATTTTCTCGTAATTCTTTAAGTAATTCTTAGATCATTTAGAACTAATAAAAAAAATTCTGAGATAATAACATTAATATTACTAACTGGTAATATAAATGATAACTTATGCTTAATTTTTTTACTTGAATTTTAGAAATTAATCACAAATTTTTGAATATATATTAATTTTTATTCAATTATTTTTAACCAATTTTGGAAAGAATTAAATTTTTCCATAAACTGCTGCATGGAGTTGTAAAAAAAGATAAGGAATTATAAATTTATTGTTTTCGAAGATAATTAATCAGAAGTTTTGATTACCGTAAAATGTATATGAAACCAGAATGTTAATTAAAACATCACATGAGACGTAAACATGATGCCGTTATATTTAATTGGGAAACGATACGTCTAATTAAGATATGAAGCTCATTAAGACTTTTTTTCCCCTGTGCAGATAATGTTAAATAATGTAATATTATTTTGAACGAAGCATGATATTAATTAACGAGCGTTTTTTGCCGTTATTATTAAACTATTGTAAGTCTAAAGATTTTTAAGAGAAATCAATATAATTATCCCTTGGGGGCAAATAATAAAAAATAAATAAATCATTTTTATTGTAATTTTCCGGCATTTTTTTCATAATTTTGAGTCACGGAATATGATATTCATTTATGTAAATTAGAAGAAATTTGTAAAATTTTAGCATAAAAAGCGTATTCAAATCGAGCTATCGTGAGATATGATTTAGTTACGTGTTGTTGGGTCTAATTATAATGGTTTATTCTTTTACCTTGTTCGAAGTTTGATTTTTTTCCCCCTCAGAATTATCGATTCTTAGAAATTAGTGAAACTCATCTAATAACTAAAGATTACAAAAGAAGACCATAACTCGTATTTAACTTAAAATTATAAGTCATAATTAATCAAAGATTATGATACTGAAGATTATAACTAAAATTAACTTATGATGTTAACTTAAATTAACTTATGATGTTAACTTAAATTAACTTATGATGTTAACTTAAATTAACTTATGATGTTAACTTAAATTAACTGGTGATGTTAACTAAATTTTATTAACTGCGAGTTAATTAAAAATTTACTGAAGATTATAACTAATATTTAGCTGAAAACTATTTAACTAAAGAACTAATAACTACTCGAAGATTATAACTAATAAGTAACTGAGTATTTTAACTAAAAATTTACTAAATATTTAACTAAAAATGCACTCAAGATTATTACTCATTATTTTCTAAAAAAATAATTCAACTAAAGATTATAACTCATATTTAACAGAAAGTTATCTATCTAAAATTTGTAACTCATTTAAATGAATATTATTACTGAAGATTATAATTCTCATGTTTAACTGACGATTATTACCCGAAATGATTATTCACATTCAACTGAAGATAATTCATATTTAGTTGAAGATTTTAATTCATATATTTAACTAAAGATTATTACTGAAGATTATAATTTGTATTGGACCACAGTTTTTGATTGAAGTTAGTGTTTTATTTTCAGTCGAGCCCTAATTTTTTTTACTGAATATTACTCATATAAACTACAATATAACTCATTCTCAATCGGCTCATAACTCATTCTTACCTGAAATATAGCTCATGTTTACTGAAATACAACTAAAATAATGGCATGGCAACCATGTAATGCGAGAAATTTTTGGGATATTGAAAGCATTAATTAGGCTCTGATTCTCAACCAGTGTGCCACTGCATTTGAGACTTTCAGGCGCCACAGCAGCACCTGACGACCAGGCAGAAATGCCTCGAAATTAGCTGAAATTCTATTCCCATTCCCAAGCGTACTGCGAACGTGGAAAAATTACGGAATCCTTGTTATATAGGACAACTTGAAACTTTGATTACTACAAGTGATTCACATCGAACCGTGCCTCGCAAAATGAGGTATATCACGAAAGATACCATACCATGTGCTTATACCATAATTATGTGCTTGACATATTACTGACCTTGGATTAGGAAAATGTGTTTAGAAATGGGTGCTGTTTTCTTATAGGCGCGCAGCCATTCGATATTTCATACTCTCAGTGATGTGTTGCAGTGTTCTCTCGGCTTCCCAACTCCGAGGCGCGAATGCGAGCCAATCTCTCCGTTGAAAAGTCTCTCCACAGAGAGCAACAGGCCCACACCGATGTTCAATCATTACACTTCACCCATAGTTAGAAAATATTGACTGCAGATGACAGCACTGCACATAAAAAAAAGTATTACATAGAAACATACTTCACGTGAGGTTCATAACACGTACACGCACATTTCAACATGTACTAATCCATTAGAAGTTCCGCAGAGAAATATGGACGAGGTGCATGCATGGCTTAGTAGTAGTAGTGTTCTCTCGGTGGTTGTCCTGATCTCAGCAGGAATGTTATTCAAATTTTGCAATGCTTGAGTGTGATATTTGCTTGTGCACTCTCTGGTATATACCTATTTTTTGGAAACGCTTCGATACTTCTATGAGATGTGAAACAGGGTGTCTCCGGTCCTTCAATATTCAATGTATACACTCTGTTTTTCTGAACACCCCCCATAAAAAGAAATCGAGGCTTCTAAGGTCTGGGGATCTTGAGGGCTTATGTGTCCTTGAACTTAACACCCTATGTGCTGCCACCTATTTGAATCGTTCGAAAATTATTCGGCTATCCCACCTACGAAGCCGAGAGATTATTACGTACTAATGTTTGTCGATTACATGCATCAACTACGGAATTACTGGCGAATTCATTCGGCTGGTTCTATAGGAATCGCCCTGTAATTTAGCCCACCCACAGAAATGAATAAGATGTTTTTTTTAATCCGTGTATCGTGTATCTTCTATATGACTAGACTTTGAACATTTCTGCACTTGGCATGCTAATTAATCAAAGAATTCATTATCGCGTAATAGGTTGTAATAACTTTTTGGGAGAAAATCTGTAATTTTCTTGATTCTGAATCAAACCACGACTTCTTCTCCACACATTTCCTGATTTATTACCAACTCTTGCATTTCGGTATCGGAGCGCCGTGGCCTTTGGTTGCCCCCGTGAAAGAGATAGCCAATTAATTTTATACCGCGAAAATCTGTTGGAAGCATTAGTAGGCTTTTCTCCCCGTTGAGACTTAGATGCGAAAAATTATGCTCAAGAGAAATTCGCTCCGAAATCAGTGGAGGAATTTCCTGTGATTTGAGAGCTTAAGTGAGTTGGATTGTGTGTTATGGCGATATTTATTGTCTGTTGATCGTATCGTTGGCAATTAGTTGGTTTTAATTGAAGTAACAATTGTATTGATTTATATCTTGTGGCCTCGTTTGTCGGGTAGAACTATATCTAATAGTTAAACATGAACTTACGATCAAGTCTTTATCCAACTTTCTGAACATTGTTCAGCGATTGTCAAAAAATCGAATAGAATGCTTGGTCTCATTTTCAAAAAGGTCTCTTCGCGTTCTCCTAAAGTCATTCTTCCTCTTTTTCGAGGCTTAGTTCGTCCTGGACTGGAGTATGCTGCAAGGTTTTGGAGACCATACCTACAGAGGGACATAGACTTGGTTGAAGGGGTGCAGAGAAGAGCTACGCGTGTCCTTATTGGCACACAGGGCTTGAGTTATGAAGAAAGACTTCATTTTTTGAATATGTTTACATTGGATGAACGCAGGTGTCGAGGAGATATGATCGAAGTGTTCAAAATTTTCAATGGGATGGATAGGATGGACCATGAACTTTTAGTACACCGCCAATCGACTGCTTTTACAAGGGGACACCAGTATCGATTGGTGAGGGACAATGCAAGGTTATGGTGTCGCAGGGAATTTTTCTCCAATAGGGTTGTTAATAAATGGAATAGCTTACCCCCGGAGGTAGTAAATTGTAACACAATTGACACGTTTAAAAAGAAATACGATAAACATGTTGGGGTAAATCGAGAAGCTATCCATTCTTAGAATAAGACAACCATAAGTAATCTTTATGGGCATCGTATAATATTTTATCATGTGTATATATTGTTTGTAATTTGTGTTAATTGCATTTTTAATTGGGTTGCTGTATTTTTGAAACATATGACAACCATATTTTTATGGGCATCTTTTTATCAGCCACCTCGTTGGGCATTTTGCCTGTTGTGGCGTTGTATTTGTATTTGTATTTGTATTTGTATAATAAAATCACGATAGAAAATATTTCTTTGCTCATTTTAAAATACAACAGTGATCACAAAATTTTTTAGAGCTCTGTATGAAATAAGTGTTTCGTATACTATTTTACTCCAGGCTTTCCCAAACTAAAACAAGAATGTCTTTGGTTAAAATCCCATTCTTAGGGCATCTGGCAATCCCTAATTGGGGGCCGTAATTAGTCTTATATCAACAAACTGAGTGCTACTTCGGTGGTGTACAGTGAGACTGCGTAGTGTTCGCATGCGTTCAGTATACTGTTCATGTTACTTCAGTTGGGTACAGCAAGGAGTCCATCTCATTTCTGGGCATAGGTACAGCAAGGATTCCATCTCATTTCAGGGGCATAGGTACAGCAAGGATTCCATCTCATTTCAGGGGCATAGGTACAGCAAGTCATACTGTTCATTTTGCTTGGGTACACAGCAAGTCCGTATACTGTTCATACTCCTTTAGTTTGGCAAAGCAAGGCCGCGCCTATTCATTTTATTTCAGTGTCGTACAGCAAGGCCGCTCTTGCTCATATTTCTTTGATGGGGTAGAGCAAAGCCGAATACTATTCGTCTTACTTCAGTGACGTACAACAATGCCACTTGCTATTCTTCTCTTGCTTTAATACTGCGCGATAATAACGCATAGTACTACGGTATTCTTCTTGCTTTAGTGACGGGCGACATGACCAAAGAAAAAGATTGCTACTGCAGGAAATCTCACACCAAGGGGTTAGCACACAAACCACTCGCTGAGTATAAAAAAAGGCTGCCGTCCGCAATCGGTTATAAATTGCAGGTCCCGGTCTAATTAGCTCTCGTATGCAGAAAATGACCATGGTGCGACAAAAATGATCAATGATCTTAGCATTCAACAAGACAGCATACTCTTCATGTTTCTCTAGTGGCATACAACAAAGCAAGGTACTCTCCATGTTTCTGTAGCATACAGCAATCCCGTATACTGTCCCTACCGTTTCGGTCGGGTACGACAAAGACGCATATAACAAGTCGTGTGCAACAATTTATGTTACTTCAGTGGCGTATAACAAGGCCACATACTATTCCCACAGAGGATGGAAATTCATTCAGAAATCTTGTATTTTTATATATAATGGTTTTTAAAGCTATTGAGAGAGAGAAGATCTCATAATTAATTTCCTAGTTAAAGGTGCGATTCTTTTTCATGAAAAACTTCGTATGTTTTTTATACATGGAGGTTCACCATATGACGTCAAAATTTCATGAAATCTTTTGTACGCATATTCACATGCTTGATTCAATGATCCAAAACTGATATCATTATACAACAACCGAAAAAAATACAGACATGGCGAACAAAAAAAAGTATAGGAAAGGTCGTAAAACGGAGAGAATCGGTCGTTAATATCGTCTAGGAATGAGAGTCAGAGGCCTGCATTAAATCTTTCAGGAACAAGTAAGGTTAACATTTGTACACGGACATAAACAGCAAAAATATTAGGTACAATAAAGTGACCGGATCCAGGCAGTTCCGCTACTAGAGAATGAACAGTAAAAGTCAGTATGTAATAAGTCTTTTTACGGTTCCGCGGCACATTCCTCAAATACAAGAGTACCTTGTACCATAAAAAGCTTTTTCGAAGTGCTTAAGGCTGCATAAAATAGCGTTAATATTTTAAAAGGGCGAACGCATTTCTCTCTCTCTCTCTCTCTCTCTCTCCAGTAGTTTATTTCTACCAACATATAGGAAAGAAAGAATATTTTATTACATATTTCCGTGTATCACGAATGAGCGCTCACTTGATCACCCAAATTTGGCTCAAATTATTTATTACTCGTAAAATTATCCTGTTATCACGCTGTATACAGACGGAACAACCAAAAATAATCCGATTTGTGTTAATCTGTTACAGATTCAATGGGATGGGTTCATGTGATCTGAAGATGATAAGTGATGTAAATGATTCGTTTATCTCGGTAAATTGCATCTGAAAACTGGTCAAATCTGAAAACAGAGGGAAAAGAGCCTTCATGAGAATTCATGGGGGGGGGGGGACATGTCTCTTATACCTTCTAAATTACCGGTCAAGATATATCACTGTGTGTAGTTGTAGTTGTGTCTCACTGTGTGTAGTTGTAGTTGTGTCTCACTGTGTGTAGTTGTAGTTGTGTATCACTGTATGTGAGGTGTGTATGTTCAGGTCCCGTCTAGCACTTCGATCTTTCACAATGCACAATTATGATGTTTAGGTATCATTAGCCTCTCTTATTTCACAATTATGTGTAGTTCTTCCTTTTCAGGTGTCATCCATCGCTTTATGCTTTCACAGTGCACAGTTGTGCATGCTTGGGTCCCATCTTCCCCTTATTTCACCGTTAGGAGTTGTATCTGTTAAGATCTCGTCTAAATGGGGTTATTTCACAATGGCGTACAGTTGTTTCTTTTTTAGGTCTCATTAAACACCTTTGTCTCTTCTGTGTACAGTTGTTTCATTTCAGGTGTCATATATTGCTCTGAGCTTTCACAGTGCACAGTTGTGCATGTTTTGGTCTCATCTTCCCTTTATTTCACAGTTAGGAGCTGTCTGTTTAGATCTCGTTTACCTCTTCGATTCTGCGCGGTGCATAATTGTTTCTGTTTGGGGGGGTCTAGCCTTTCAACCTCTTATAGTGCCCAGTTGTGTATGCTTATGTTTCGTCTATCGCCTCTTTCACAGTTGAAAATTGTGTCTGTAGATACCGCTTATCACTTCGATTTTTCACGGTGAGTTGTTTTGTTGTAAATCTCCTTTACTTTACTTATCGTTCGTATGGTTCGAGATTCGCTATGGGATATTTATTCTTTAGCAAGATGCTATAATTATTTGGGATAGTGAGATAGAAGAAATGTAGAAGAACGAATTTGAAATCAAGACAAAAACAAAGGAATTAACAAATTAAACTTCATCGTTAAGAGTCTGTACATCAAATATCTAGTCTAAATTTAATATATATATGTTACGGTAAATAAGATGAATCAGTAATTAAAAGCATAATCGCCAATCGTTTCGGTTAGTTTGGAAAATTTATCACTTCTGGTGATTATGCATAATACCCACACAAGTGTAGCTACTCAATTTGATAAATACTTGAAATTTATCACCGCTGGTTGTGCATAATGTATGTTAGTGTGATTGGTGAAATTAAGTGTAATTGGTGAAAACAACAATTCACAAATGAGTCTAATATGTTCAATAAATATTGTCGGATCCCGATATAACAAATTTTATTATATGTATTTCACGATTTTTTATTGTTGTGCCCCAGGAATGAAACTTGTGGGGAGCAGGAGGGTCTGGTGCCTCGTGCGCTGGAAAAAAGAAGGGGTTCCGAATTCACCCTTTAACTGCTTCTAAATGGCATATGGTGCAAAAATGCCCGTTTGACCCGCGTGGCAATTGTCTTGGTGCAAATCTGTTGGATAAGAATTTGCAAAAATTCATTAAATCGAAGAATTTTATTAATGAGAGCTCGTACTATCGGGGTACGTACGTGAAATTGTTAAACAAAAGCTCGCTATATCGGGGTGCAAAAACATCCTAAAATTTGTTAAGTATGAGTTCGTTATATCGAGGTTCGATTTTAGAATTCATCAAACTGGAGTTAATTATAGGAGTTATTGGCTCACAAGTACGGTAATCTAATAAATCTTATCACAGCAATAGGATCGATTTATCATACTTACCAATATGAAATGGTTATTATGCGTAATAACCGGCAAATGTGATGAATTCAGTACGTTTTATCATGTTTACCAGCGACGCTTGGGCATAATAGACGCTTGGACATCGCATAATTGCACAGACTTTTGTTATTATCAAACACGTTGTAATATTGCGTGACTCGAGCTTATCAATTTAAAAACTGTAAAATAAAGATATTTACGTCACTCGAAATTTTTTTGTAACATTATTTGGTTTGAAATTGAGCACACGCAGCATTTGTTTCACCTTCCAGATAATCGAAGATGTGGGAAAATAAGAAACATCATTTCAAAACCGTTTGTTTAATACCTGTAAACACTCGATTCTGATCGATATCTTAATCTTGGAAATAAGAGAAATGTATAAACGGAGTAAAAAAAAACAAACGTATGTCATTTTCACGAGTCACTTTCACCGTTTTCGCTCGACCTCTTCTTTTCTTGTTGTAAGTGCAATTTCCTTTATTTTTATCGATCCTAGATAACGAATCGTGGAGCAACAAAGTATACTAATTCGAGCAATTGTTATGCAATTCACGGTTCTTTTTCACTCTCCAACATTTCCATCCGCAACTGCTTGTTCGATTCCTCAGCAACAGATGGTGTGTGTTTCGTTCCTCTTAACTCTAGGAATAAATAATGTTTCAATTCCCCCCCACAAATATTGATTTGATCTTTTCCCTTTTTCTAGGAAAGGTATCAAATTATATAGATATTTCTAATTTCAAACAAATACTTTTTTACATATAGATGAATCCATGCTACATTGAAAATCCTCTGAGAAGTTGCTTTTTCAATGGAAATAAATTTGTTTTATTTCAACTAAAATGGATTTATTTTTGCAATGGGAAGTTACGATCCAAGTTTTTATTTTGTTTGAAACTGATTTTGTTTTTGTATTAAAACCTTGTAATCTTAAAATCTTGACTGACTGAGATAGACGCATTTTCTCAGGACGTACCGAGTCTTTAGACTCCCATAAGCTTCCCTGTTGGATGCTGCTCCGTACGAGATCTTAAAATTTTTTTCTTGCAATGTCTGTAAGAATTTACTTTTAGTTTTCATAAATTTTAAGTTCAAATCCAGGTATACAGGGTGTCCCATAAACTCATAAATACTTTAAAAATTCGTAAAAGTTTGAGAAATTGATATATTTGAATGCGGTTTGCCAAAAAAAGTTATCTTCACAGAAGTGGATTTTTTCAGGTTTAAAAGAAAAAAAAATGAGTACAAATTTTTGTCGAACGAAGGTGTTTCACGAAAGCAAACGAATTTAAATATGTAATTCATAATCTTGTGAAATGCAGGGTGAACGATTGGCAGTTTATTTATGAAATTTCCCATTACTGGCGCTCACATAAGGTTTTCATTGTGATGTTGGCATTGGTTAATGAAACATTATTGTGGAAGTTATTTTATCTCAGCCGCGAATCGACGGCTGAAGCTTTAGCAACGTTTTAAACACAGAAGAGATAGAAGAAACTTTCAGGTCCAAATTTCTATTATTTTGTTTTATGCATCGCCCTCCATCGACAAAAGTTTGGACTACATTTTTTTCTGTAGAGAATCATCTTTCATGAAGTAACATTTTCGTGAACCGCGCATTCAACTATACTAGTTCCTTCAATTGTATGAATTTTTAAATAATTTACGAATTTATGAGACATCCTGTATTTGTTAACTTCAAAATTAATTTTCATCTTCAGCTAAAACTCAAGTGTATTTCACTAAGAGAAATGTTATGTTTCAATAAAAAAATTGGGTTATGTAATTTTTTATACAAGATGAGTTATAAATGTTTGATCATTAAGTATTAAATTAGATTGTAACCTTCAATTAAATTTTTACATTAGTTACATTTTATTTGAAAATAAGTTTATACCTGTCAAAAATAAATTACGTTTTTTATTAAAAATGGGGAGACATATTTCGTTTGAAAATGATTCATAATCATGAGTTAGAAATTAGTTTTCTGGTATTAAATTTAAATGTTTAGTTCTCAATTTTGTTATTTAAATTTTCAGCTATTATTTGCTTATTAAACACTGTTTAGTTGAAATTTAGATATGATATGCAGTTCACCGATGAATTCTATTACATTTTATTAAGTTACAATCTACATTAATATATAAATTGAGCTATTTAAATTTAAGAACTATTTGAAAACAAAAAAATTAGCATGTAAATCATTAAAATCTTCAAATGAGGTGTTTGAATTTAAAAATAATTCAAAATCTTCGATTAAAAATCAATTACGTTTCATTTAGTGATGTGTTTCATATTTCTTCAGTTAAAAATAAATATTTCCGTTTGACACTCACTGATTCTTTTTCCAGTTTGAACTGAATTATTTTTCTGGCGGTAAAAAAAAACAATTTTTCGAGGTTGAAATTTATTTACAAATTAATTAATTTTTTTAACAAGAGTCGTATCGATAAACTTTTAATTTCATGAAAAAAATATGACAATTAATAAAACCTAGATTAATAAGCCAAATAATTTTCTAACATCTATAATCTTAACAAATATCACTTACTTTTCATGAATTTTTTTTCTCCCTTTCAAAGAGAAAAAAACTGATAATTTTAATTATTTAGAAAAGTAGTTATCGTTTTAGAATAATGTTACCAAATATTTAGTGAGAATATAAAAAAAATGTTAGAGATATATTTAATTGGAAAAAAAAAATAATGATGATGAATACTTGGCTTGTAATCGTTTGTTCTTAATCTATCTAGCCTTTTCTTAAGAAGAAAGAGAGGTTAAAAAAAGAAACCTCCGATTTCATGATCCTTTGTTACAACCTCCTCATCATTAACCTGTTTTTTACTAATTACGTTCGGTAGCTGCTAATTAAAGAGATCCTAATTAAAACTTTAAAGAAGGAGAAAAAAAATCTTTAGTTTCAGATAAAAAAAAAGAATTTTTCTTTTATGATTTTCGGATTTTCTTGGAAGATTTCGTTTTTTCCTTCGTTAAAAACATTGATGACGTGGGCTCAAAACTGACACTATTTTAAGAGATTTTTGTACCCTACGTACCTCTAAGGTGGTATTAGTGGGATCTATCGACGTAATAGAGGAAGGGCAAAGTTTTGACGGAAGATAAAAGGAATTTCTTTCACGTTTTTTTTAGGAAAAAAATTGTATATAAGCTCTCTTTTTAATCTTTTCTGAAATTATTTTAAAAAAAAATGAGAGTTCTCAAAGAAGACGACTTTAATCGTCAAAGTAATTAAGGGATCATATTTTCTTTTGTTTAAAATTGGACAACGAATTATCCATCTTCAAAGGCTGGATGAATAAATTTCAGCTATGTTTCCACGTTATTTTGACACTTTAACGGGTAATAGAATTTCTATAAAACAATGCTTGTGAAATTTCTAACAGCTTGCGCCTTCTGTTTCAGGATTTTTGTTTGAACTGAAACTTTAAACTAAAATGGAAAAAATTCCTCATACAATATATTTCTTAAATGTTTTTTTTTTATTATGTGCCGAAACTTAAAATCTTAATCTGTTCGCCGTGAAATTTAATAACTTCGTAAATTTAATCGTAATTTCATGCGTATAAATGGCAAATTGTATTTCATCTATAATGAAATCTATAAAGAAACAGAAGAGGTTGTTTGTCATTCTTTCCATAAGAAAAAATTCAGATTTTTCTATTTACGCATTTTATTTTCAAACCACGATTTTTCGATACGCCATCTACAGTCTTAGAAAAATTTTTTTTATTTTATAAATTAATTTGCAAAATATTTATTTTCATTCCATCCTCTTAGAGAAAAATATCTGCCGATAAGACGCAGTAGCATATATTCCGCAATAACACATTCCATGTTTCTTAACCCTCAAATGCATAGCTTTGCACATGTGCGAAGGGACCCTCAAACGTTCATTACTTCAGCCAGTTTGAAGATAAAAATTGATAATTGCCTTTTTTGCACATAAGGTGAGATCATATTGTTTCCATTTTATATTTTAAATATGCTGGTAAATGCCAAAATTAATGAAAATAACTCTTTGTTGCAGAGCATGTGTGGCTGTGATTTCGCTTAATTTTTAAAAATGCTTTGTTTGTGTGCCTTTTTATTTTTTTTTACATTGAAGGTTACAGCCCGAATTTTGTTCTGAATATAGTTTGAGTCACAAAAAGAAGATAGTTATACGTTTAGAAAGTAATATTACTTCAATACATTTATTGTTTGTGGTTTTTGAGGTGCTGTACGTCCTCTTTAACGTCCTGTATAAGCAGTAAAATTCAAAATAGATTTTTTTAAATGATTTTTCCCGACTTTCTGTATACATATATACTTATTAACTATGAAAAAATTATAAGCTCGTAAAAAACATGCATTCAAGGGTCAATGAGTAATCCGCCGATTATACGCAGGAACATGCGGGAATCAATCCCAAAAGATCATCTTTTACAGAATTCGTGGTCAATCACGTCTTATATGAGACTATTATACGTATCGTATAAATCAGGTATCTTCAACCTGTTGCTCGCGAGCCCCACTCTGCTCTGAAGTACCCAGAGATGCTCGTGTCCGGTTTCGTGCTCGCGAGCACTTGATCAACGTTCCAAGTAAACACCTCGTACAAATTCCATTGAAGGATTGAAATCATCCTGAATTAATGCATTATTGGTATGTCAAACTTACCGTAAGGGATGCTCTTCTTTTGGTGATGAGTAAAAGCAGTGCTCGCGACTAGAAAAAAAGGTTCAGGACCTCTAGTGTAAATGGATTTACCGATCAAAAACCAACATTACCTCCCCCAAGATATCTATATATATCTTTGCATGAGGGAGTAATAATCAGAAACTTTGTGGAGAAGAAAAGGACGTAAAAAGTGACCGATACGGCCTATAAGTTTTATCCGATACGCCTTCTCTCGCAGTGCCAAACGAAACACATGCACATTGCTCAAAATTATTCAACATCTACACTTTATCACCTTATTAGAGAAAAATTATGAAAATAATATATTTTATATTACCAATATTCAATGAAGAAAAATATCATAAAAATAAAAATTTTCAGTTATTTAGGACTCCCTGTTTGATTCAGAGCCCTGGGTTCCATTGGACCCACCTGTTAAGAAACCACTATATGAATCTAGATACAGCAGTATGACTTGTTGGTTCCAAGGCTTCATAGAAATTTTTTCATAACCAGCAATGTATGATACGTAGCCTCCTTATTGAACAAATGAAAATTATATTTAACTAGCTATAGTACTCGGCGCTTGCCCGGGTTTTCTCCAACAACTGAAGGGATTGAAAAAGTAACAAATCATTGTAAAGACATAAACTATCATAAATAATACCGGCATCATTAAAGAAGCGGCAAACCATTGTACAGGCATATGTAAGTCTGAAACGCATTGCTAGGGAACCACGGTAACCAATTAAACATCCGGGCCCTATTTGGTATATAAACGCAAAATTTGGCAACGATGGATCTGAAATTGTAGATTTGTATAGAGAACACAAACACACATAGAAAATTAATTTTATATTTATATTTTATTTTTATATTTATAGATTAACGATTATCACAATACAAAGATTTTTTACTATTCATTAGAAAAGTTGGCGTCCTCTGTTGGTTCAATAGAGAACAAAAATACAATACATTTAATTTGCGTATTGAAGATAATTTGAAACCTTGAAGGCCACTACCTATTCCAAATATATACTTTATATTTTTTATCTTAACTTAGTAACATATTTTCCATTAATTCCAAATGCTTCATTGAATAAAAACATTATGTGTATAGTGGTTAACGTGTATTAACAGTTGACGTGGGAAGCGTAATATTCAATTAAGCCGGGAAAAGCCGTTAAAATTATCACAGAAATAGGGGAAATTTAACATGGTCTCAACTGTAGAAATTTTGGTGACGGACGATTTTATCCTTTTAAGCGGGGGCCGAATGTTGACGAACTTTCACACCATGCAAGTATCATGTTGCAGGTCCGTCATTTATACTACTGGAGTACGCATAACCATCACTTATCAGCATTAGAATTCCGTTGAAACTTGCCATATGGAAAGCGGAATGTGTTAAATATTCATTATAGTGAACGTCGCCACGAAATAAATCGTGTAAAATGGTTGACAAATATCATATCCCGTTCGCGTTGAGTTATGTACTCTGCAAAGTAACGCTTGAACTTTTCCGTGTGAATTGTCAACGAACAGCTGAGAACTTGGAGACTCTGATTAGGATATACATTAAGTCTTATTAAACTAGCCTTAAACTGATTCTTCCATTTTACTACAGCATCCAGCGCAGCTTCACCGTCGACTGTGCTGATGGAGCCTAACGCTTAACAACGCGGAGTAATACAAATTCGGCTCCATAAGTGAGATCATTAATTACTTGGAGAGTATGTATGAGTCTCGTTTTATGCGAACATATGGCCCCGTGTCTCGGCTCCAAAGAGTTAATTTCATATACAACGAGAAACAATTGCTAATGACCTGTCACGTGATACTCTGAATTAAAACGCATTGAGAGAAGACGTTGGAAATACTTCACAGCTCGTTCGGATGTGGAGGAGAATGCGAAAATCATTGAGGAGTCGAATATCAAATGGAAACGAATTATTTCGTTGTCGGAATTCTTAAAATATCATCGCATCGTCGATCGATGGCGTGAATTGCAACGAAATCAACGCGATTTTCCATCCGGCCTGAATCTTGATATTTGATTTAATTTTGGCCATACTGAAATCCCATACTAATTAATGACATTTCCTCCTTAAATGGTTTAGAATTTCATTTAAGTTAAATAACTCTGTCTATCCTTCAGAAAAAAATTCAACCAAAAAGTTTGGCATGATCTTCTGGAACACAATGATATCGATATTTTGATGCAGATTTGTTAATAAAAAAATTCTATTTTTTTAGATGCATTAAGACAATTACCATCATTAAAATTTGAAATTGAAATGCTCAGAGCAATATTTGAAACTGTATAGGATCAATAATCGGAAGGTTTTACCACCACTTCCTCAATTTTGTAGAAAGTGCTGAGTCCGAAATTAGAGCAGGAAAAGTTGAAAGTATCATATTAAGCGGGGAACTTTAACATGGTCCTCATCGGAGAAATTTTGGTGTCTGAGGATTTTATAAATTTTAACGGGTTATCCGTTAACTCTGATTAAGCGGGGCCGACTATATTTATTCATGTGAAGAAAAAAAATACGTCTCTGATATATTCACAGCAATGTATAGCGGCTCGAAACATCCAAAATAATATATATGACTTTTTATATCATGAGGAACCGAAAAGTTGATCCACCACGAAACTGTACCCAGCAGCTGTTCTTCAGTCAATATCTCACCAGTTACTTATCGATATTCGATCGGATCCAGTAAAAACCACTTAATGTTTTACCTTTCTCACTAATTAAAGAGCCTGAATCAACTTTGTCCTTTACACATTTTTTTTTTTTGTTATTTGTCAGAGTATGTGGTTACTCCTTACTCGGATAAAAGAGTATATATACCACCTTTTTTTTTTTTAATACTATCTGTGGTTCAGAACTTTCCGCTGACCAAAGCATACACTAAAGGCCATGCTTCGCAATTTCCAGTTCCATTTCAGCCGTTTCAGCTAGATTCTCTATCTGACTAAGAGAGAGAGAGATCTCTCATGAGATTGACCAATAAGAAAATAAAATAAATAAATAAATAAATGTACTAAAAGAGGATAAAAAAAAAATGAAATGTAAGAAATAGAAGAAAACGTATCTCCTTCGGTCCTAATGCGTTTATCCTTAGCGTCAGTCAATTTAGCACAAGAGGAGAGAAGTAAAAAAAAACTATTTTCCAACTACTGGGTCTCTCTCTCTCTCTCTCTCTCTCTTTTAGTTCCTTTCTTCCACTGCTAGCAATTACGCCACTGCCGTTGGGTAAGGAGAAAGAGGTTCAGCGGTCATTCCTCTAGGTGAGAAAGTAAAGTGTGGAATGAGACTAGAGAAAAAAAAATAAGAAACAGGGACCTCTTTTGCACGTTTTTCGTAGGAATGAGTTTTTGTTCTTTTTTATTTATTTATTTATTATTCTCTCAGCAAGTTCCCTATCTATTTCCCCAGTGGAGAAGTTGCACTCTATTATCTGACATGCAGTAATTCCCCTGGGAAATAACGTTTGGGAGGGTCATCCTCTTTTTGCTCTATCTGCTATTGTTAAGTTTTCGATTAGTGAAGCAAAGAGAGAAGACGAAGTAGACGGCAGAAAAAACAAAAACAAAGCTAACAGTAACAACAACAGAGGTATGTACACACTCACACAGTGGTCAATTCCCTCAGGTATTCATCGCGTTCTTCTGATTTAGACCTCCGGGATGACCGGAAGCGTTGGGTTTTGTGAGTGGGATGGGAAGAGTCCGTCCGTCCGGGTTTCGTTCAATTTCCGGAGCCCACCAACAAATCAGGCCGGCAATTTCCACACGTCGGCTATAGTTGGTTGGGGCAAGAAGAAAATATCCTTGTGCGGATAAAAATTAATCCGCCACGAACACGGGGAAAATTATAAGCCATCAGGTCATCTAGCCGAAACCAATAAACATGTCACGGAGGTCATTTTGACCGATTCTGATTAATTCTTTCGGCTTTCTCTGCGGGCAAAAGAATAATAGAGCCCTAGCATTCTAAGGAAAGATTGGAGCAATAGCAATTTTGTAGAGAAAGATGTCCTCTTTACTTATTAATACAATATTTACAGAATACTGGTTATATGCATAGATGCCAATTTTTTTGATGGAAAAATTCATCTCTGCCTATACTGGGAATCGGCCCCAAGCCCTCTCGTATGCCGGACGAGTGCTCTAACACTATGCTATAGAAGCAGATGGGATATTTCTTCCTTGGAGCGTATATATAATGAACGGCACCGTTCGATGGATGGTGGCCACCACCACCACCATATATGCCGCCATCTAGTTGCCTTGGTATCATTTACGATCCATTAGCTGATGGCTGCCGTTGTCTATCCCACGGTGCCGTTCCGCGTATATATACGCTCTAAGAAAGAAATATTTCATTTCTTTCTATAGTGCAGTGGTAGCGCACTCGTCGAGAATACAAGAGGGCATGGGTTAGAATCCCCGTAGAGGAATAGATGAATTTTTCTATCCAAAAAACCAGCATCTCTACATATAACCAGTTTTTTGTATATATTGTAATAGTAGTTTTATTAACAAAAAATAAAATGAGTGTGGGCTGTGTCAATACACGGACGCTAGTTTTTAACGTGAATTTGTTAATTAGTAAAACATTAGCAACTTGAAAGTTTTTTGGAATATACTTACGAGTCACTCTATCCTCAAACCAATTATCTATTAAAATCAGAAAAATAAAAAATTTCACTGTGTTTTGGACCAGAGTTTTTTTATTCTTAGTGGTTTTTGTTACACTACATTCTAGTGGAACTTGCTAAGACAAATTCAACGGCACTTCTCTTATGGTGTAGCAGCCCGGGGTCCCCAATTTTCAATAGGTGATACGACAGAAAAAAACACGACAGTTTTCAATTTCATTTTTGCGACAATATTGTGTTACCCCGTTGACGTCATACTAAAATCAAACTTACATACGCGTCTCGTGTCACACACATTGGACAAGTCTCGGAAAGTTTCAATCCTTTGAAAAGTAGCGAAATCCAAGAATTCCAATTAGTAATAATTGAGGATGATAATCGGTGACATTTGGATCAAAATTCAATGAGAAATTGGCAACTGAAATTTTTTGACTTTCCGTCTATTTTTTGTCATTCCCGTATTTCTTTTTAACACACCTTTTCTATTTTAACATCAGAAATGTGGCGAAATCAAGAGTTTAAACTTCAGATATCCCAGTGAATTTTTATACAGATATTGATTGAAGATTAAATGTCTTTCGGCATCACAAAGAGAGGCGCAACTTCACTGTGTTTCATACTTTCTTATTGGTGGCCATAAACAATGGATACGAGACTGTCTCATGTTTTGTTTTGTTTTTTTGAAGAAATATACAAGAGTTCTATAGACAATTTGAATTTTCGTTTTCAACCTTCGCGTGCAAAACTTAGCAACATGATATATCACAAGTTGGCAAACAACCTCTTTGCTAAAACAACCGAATTTCAAAAAGTTCCAAACTTCTAAAAAAAGCGGAAAGGTTATCGAAATTCTTCACCTTTGAATTTGGAGGGACTGGAAAAAAGAGTGGCATTTTTTTAAAATCTCTTCACCCTATTCATAGGAGGGGCATGCAGTCCGGATAGGTTTCGCCTATTTTAAAAAGTCTCTCCGCAGAGAGCAGGCAGACCTACAACTCTATATTGACATAACATGAAAAATTCAAGCGCATCCATCTTCACTTCAGAAAATGGAGGACAGATGGCAGCATGAACACAAAACAAGCGAAACTCGACATTATAAATACTAAGGTCACACATATACTCAGAACTCACATTCCGGCATGTACCGATTCGTTAGTAATTCCGTAGAGAATGTGTACAGATGCTGTGGCCGTATCTTATCTTCTTGTTATCTACTCGTATGTAGGAGGTGGAAAAACATATAATTTTATCTGTAGGTGTGGTGATAAGACAAGTGGAACATGACCTTTGATATAGTTGTTACCTCTTGAAAAAACTCCCCCCCCCCCTTCCTTTCTTGAAATCTCCCAAAACTGAACACAGGATAAACTGGTGTTAAGGGGTTGGTGAACTCAAATTTTCCAAAAAAACGTATTCAAATAATATAAAATTTTCTGCGTCTAATCATGTTCCAAGTTTTTGTTCCACATGCAGTACAAGTATTTTTAACGTATTTTTTAATATAAACTACTAGCAGGCATTATATATGCTAATGTTTCCCATTAAAATGCTCTTTTCTTAAAACCTAGTTTTTGCGAGATGAAGAACATTTTTTCAAACACAATGCGTTCAAATATCTTGAAACTTTCTGTGTGTCTGAACACTAAGGTGTTACATACTTGAACGAGAGGATTTCTTTTTAAAATTTTTTTATAAGAAATGTTATGGCACAAAGTAGTTGTAAATTTCAGTGATTTTTGGAAAAGTTGCATGTTGTTAAAGTTAAAATTCTAGAAAAAAAAAATAATAACCACCAATTAAAATTCTAAACGCTGTCTTTAAAGTGTATAAAAATATTCATAGTGTTTGAGAAATAAAGCTGAGTGTCTAAAATGAATAGAAAGTTTTTAAATGTTTGTTGAGGGAAGAAGATTTTCCCATAGGAAAGCATGGGAAGCCAAGATCGTGCCCCAATCCCCCTTAGTAATTTTGTCTAAAATTTTAATTGGACATTCTTATAGTACAACGAATACCCCAGTTGCAAAAACTGCTGCATTCCACAAATATTTCATGAAAAGTAGTTCACAATAAAAGTGGGGGGGGGGGGAGGTAAATTTATCTAGTTTGTTTTTTTATTCATCTGTATGCTTCTACAACGCAAAAAACTAAAATTCGTTTATAACGAAAAGGTCATTTCAACGAAAATTTGAAAATTTTCCCTAAGCCTATGAACAGTCGTTATAATGGACTTCTGCTGTGTAATAAAACCTCTCTCTTTTGCGGACACAGGTGGGACAAAAAATTCGTCCATAAAAGAAAGGGCGACCGTCAACGGGAGGACTTACTGTATTGCTGTACTATTTTTGCTGATAATTTTTTGTATTTAATTTTAGTTTCCTGAATATTTATTGCTATTTGGTTGCTCTTCATGGATCACAACGAGTTCACAAAACAACATAGTAATGAGTCATATTTTAGGTAAAATATACCCAAAACACGAGAAAACAAAGACACGAGAAATACGCGAAGAAATATCTCTGGGCAATACTTCACATTTCTCTTTCGATCCGAGAGAAGTTTCTTACAGACGTACATACATCTTTATACATTTTTTTCTTTCTTATGTATGTTTTTTTCCTTTAGTTCATACAGGAAGTCAATCGCTATATTTTCATCAGGCATCTGCTCCATCTTTACCCTTTCCTCCTCTCTTCTCTAAGAAAAGAAAAAACCCTCTCCACATCGAACCTTTCGTTTCAAGTTCAGAATCAAAACATATAGAAAAATTCTTCTCAAGAGAAGAAGAAGGCCCAAGAGGAAAAAACGAAGAAAATAACTAAGACGCTATTCTTTTTCCCTTGACTTTCATTTTTTCTCTCCTCCCTTGGAATTCTTGTAAGACAGGAAAAAGAACTCGGAAGGAGTTTTCCCGAATTCTTTTCTCCAATTTTCTTTTTTTTCCCCCCTCTTTCAAACCATAATTCCTTGTTACCTTGACAAGCATAAAGAAACATTGGAAATCGATTTCGTGGACCCCTGTAAGAAAAGGAAATAAAAACGACGTACAGAAGTCAGTTGAAGGGTTCCAAGATGGCCTCTCTTTTATATATATATTATTATTATTTTGCTTATTCATACATTTATAAAGGTTACCTTTTTTTCAAGATTCTCGGTGTTTTTTCGTGCTTTCAAGAGGGGAAATAAAATCAAGTAAATAAGGCATTTTTTTTTTTTTTCGTCTCACTCACTCACTCTCTCTTGAGAGTTGAAGCTCTTTTCTATAGACGTTACTTACGTTGCAAAGCATTGAATAACAGAGATAATAATTTGATGAAAGGAACTTTTTTGTGTGTGTGTGTGTGTGCGGGATTTTTGGAAGAAAAATTTATGGAGTGAAATGGATTTTTGAGGGAAAAAAAAATTTTTTTGTCCCTTTGCATTCTATTTTAGATACATTTATCATCGTATCGATTACGGGGGGTCTGTCATGAAGGTCTCGATTTGACTTGAAAAGCGTCTTTTGATATTCTTGAATAGTTTTTTCCTCTCCCTATAAAATTAATAATTCTTAGGATTTCCGAATATTTTGCATTGGATAGTATAAGGTGTCACATAAGTCCGTAAATAATTAAAGGAATTGCGTTTGCGAAAAAAAAAGTGTTTTCAGGGAATTTTTTTTATACAGGAAAAAAAATTAGTTCAAACTTTTTTTCGATAGAGGACGCTAATACTTATACAAATTCCTTCATTTATTAAAAATTTTTAACCTACTTACGAATTTATGGGACACACTGTATTTTATTATGAAATTTTAATGTGATAGGTATGCAAAAAAAATGTACCTTCCTCCTCACATATATTCACAGACCAACTGCAGCAGAAAACGAAAATTCCCAAGCAGAAAATTTGCTATTCTAGCCACATCCCCACGTGCTCCATTATACAGGGTGTCACATAAAATCGTAATTTATTTAAAAACTTATTAGTCACTTATTAGTCACTTTTACAAAACAAAATAGTTAAATTTTTCGTCAATAGAAAGTACTGCACGCAATCAAATCAGAGTTACTGTCGCGCTTCACATAAGATTTTATTGTGATGTTTATATTAGGGGATTAATGAAGAATTCATGACTGTTGGTGAAGTTATTTTGACTCGGCCACGAATCACCGGCTGAAGCTTTGCGAATGTTTCGCACACATAAGAAATTGAAGAAAGGTTCGGGATTAGAATTCTGTGATCGACTCCCGTACGGTGTCCTCTATCGACAAGAGTCTCAATTATTTTTTTCTGGATAAAAAAACAATTCCATTTCCGATCGTAAATTTGAAATTACTTCTTTCACCAATTCTGAAATACAGTTTTTTCATTTTGATGGTTTTTTCCTATAAATTCTGTAACTATGCAAGGTGTTTCATCGGCGGATCCCCAATGCAGACATCTATATGCATAAAATTTATTTTGTACGTGTGCGTCAATGAGTATGTTCGCTATACAAATTCAGAATTTTAGACCGATGGTCGCCAAATCTTGCATACATACCAAACAGAACCCGGAATGAACGATAGGCTACTTCAAAAGTTCATCAGGGCTAGACAAATGCCCGAAATGGACAAAAAAACTGTCGGGCGACAATGTTTCTTCAGCCTCAACAATGACTTTTAGAATATTTACTTTGGTTACAGTGGTTCCCAAACAATGCCTTCTAGATATGTTTACACCTTTACAATGATTTGGCACTTTTCAATCCTTCCAGTATAAGGATAAAACCCGGGCAACACACTGGGCATTTTTGCTGGTTACATATAATAGTTTATATACAAAAAAAATCGTTAAATAATAATGTCAAATTATCCATCCCCTCTCAAATTCCAGCACTAGAAATTATCATAATTATTATATTATCCTTTCATTAGAAAGGAGAAAGAGTCTGCATATCATTTCAATGATAGTACTTTATAACGTAATCTTTATATTGTAAGAGAGAAAACCAAAATAGATCGTCACAATTTTATGCACCATAATTCCTCCGACGTTTTCTTTAGTGAAAAAAAGGAAGATTTGTTATACTGTTCTGCCAATGCAGGTACATTCAGGAAATAGATAGTGGCTATAATTAGATAGTTAATTGGGAATCCAGGAGAACCTAATTAGAATTCTTTGCGTGTTTCGAGCAATGAGATTTGGATTCCAATTCGATTTTTTGTCCTTTCCCGATTCTTTTACTTTGTATGAGAAAAAAAAATTAGGCTTTTTTCCCCCCTATTCTTATCACATATAATTCCAACCGAAATCTTTTTGAGTTATGTAAATTAAGCAAATATTACTAATGGGGGGGGGGCGCTTTCATTCGTGGAAAATATGGAATGCATATTCTTTTTGATAAAATTCGTGATAAAATTTAAGCGAAATATATATACATGCACATACCTAATAGATCCAATTTTTAATTCGAAGAGTGTACGACGCGTATAGGTTTTTAAGCAAATCAGTTTGCGAAGATTTATTTTATTCAATAGACTTGTATAGAATGGATCACAAGTTAGGGACTGGTAAAAAGAATAAACTACATTTTGTCGGGCAAAATAACGCAGTGTGAATGAAATTCCTGTATTTACTTATGTGACACACTACAATGCATAGCGCATTCATCGGTCATTGGGGAAAAGCACATTTATTGTCAGCAGTAGAGACAAACGCATTATTGTACACAAGAGTATTTATCGGCAGAGAAACAAAAAAGCGCATTTGTTGGCACTAGAAATAAAAAGTTTTTTTTTCTTTATCTGCATAAGAGACGAAAGCATTTATCCACAGAAGGGACAAGCTAATTTATCAGTAGCAGAGACAAACGCATTTATTGTTAATAGAAACAAATTAATCTAAAAGTGGAGGTAATAGAGAAAAATTACTTTATAGGCGACGGGAAAAAATTTATTTTTGGGCAACACAGAAAAATGAATTTATCATCAGCAGAAACATGCGCATCAATTGACAAATCGACAGGAGAATTACGATCTGGATAAGATCGTCACGCACGTATCGCGTATAGGACTGTTTCTCAAAGTGTGTTTCGCGGCTCCTGCAGCCCTCGCCAACCTTTGGCAGGGGCGTTGCGACGAAAAACGCTTTTATGTTCGTGCCTCTTTGTTCTTTGTGATTATTGTATGAATGTACAATATCTACTAAACTTTTCTGGAGCCGCAGACGAACGATGACTAGGGCAAGGGAGCCACTGTTGACTAAAGTTTGATAACCACTGGCTTATAGTGAAGAACTTTCCAAAAGATCTGTAAAGTCTGTCTTCTGTTTGGAAAACAACAACAGAAGACCTTTTCTATCAATCTCATAACGTATATATATGTAAATTGCGAAGATATCAATCGGCATGGAGGTAGGGTGCTTTGAGAAAACCCACTGCTAGCACTTGTACGCGAAAAACAAAATGCACGCGTCCAATTGGCCAGCTTCTGAAAAATCTAACGAATCTTGCTTTCGTCTGTATATACCGATGATACTCGTCGCATAGAATAGAATGAATCGAAAACCTCGTGAAACTTTCAAAGAAATTGGACGCAGTATAGGCAAGCTAGGCAGGGGTGTCTGGGAGATGTTTTAGACCTGCGGGTGTGCTCGTCTTAAACCCCAATTGTGTGAAAATTCTAATTTTCCGAATTAATTCTGGAGGAGAGGGCTGCTATAACCCATGCTACAAAATACTGTGGGCGCTCGAGCAACCCCGGTTCCGACACCACTGAAGAGAGAAAAAACTGCGACGTTGTTGGGTTACTTAAATCATACTGAACTGGGCCAGTTGTGGAGTAGATAGCTTCTTGTATTCAGTTTCCGGATCATAGGCGTACGCAGAATTTTCTCGGGGGGGGGGGGTTTCAATTTTTTTCCCTTCTCAGGGGGGGGGGTTTAACTTTTTTTTTTTCCTGCAAAATAACCACATAATCCTGGCTTGGGGGGGGCGGCCCTTTGCGTACGCCAATGTTCCGGATGATTGGGTTTTCGCTCAGCAACTTGAAGATCATCATAACTTGGAAAAACAATATTCCATGGCGATAATTGGCAAGTACATGGGTGCGCATGATGTGTGGGCAAGCTTTCAGGAAAATTCGCCAATATTTATAAGATCCAGTAAATTGTCCTGGTTCATTTCATAGATGAAATTGCTTAATTGATCATGCACTTCGATCAATATTCCGAAAAGCATCGAAGCAATACGTCAACCCCCTAATTCCCTTCGGCCTTAAACCACGATTTATTAATACTCAAAATTAATGCAGCTTGTGCGGATTTAAATTTCAAAAGATGGCCTCGAACAGTTAAAAATCAGTCATATAATTATTTTCCTTCAATGAGTCCTATCCGCAAGCTCTCATCCGCTGGAACTGGAACTTGGGGCCGTTTTCACGTGTGTACTCCCTCTTCTACTTCCACTCTCTCTACTGAAGTATTACTATCCAGCAGGGTCCCTTTCCCCTCCAGCATTTTCCACTGCTACCTGGAGATGGCCACGTTTAAAACTAAAGCCGATTAACGATTTCCCAGGCCGTAATTTTCCCCTGGAAAATCGCATAAACGAATTGTTTCCTCCCTCACAGATATCGCCACTCACAGCCAACGGAGCTTATGCAAATGCTGCCGGAGTTAAGACTCACCTCCCTCGAGGGGGCATTATACACCACTCGTTTTTCCTACCACCCATTTTGGAATTTGATCCTACAGCTTTTGGGAACGGTGGGAAAACCTCACCGACGTCTTCTCTTGCACCTTTAGTTTTTCGATCGAAATACGGGGAATGGAATTAAAACCTTTGTTTCGCAATTTAAAGGCTCTTAAACGCTGACCGATAATTCCCTCCCCTAATCGAGTTAAGGACCTGTCCCTTTTTTTTTTTTTCCTTTAGGTCCTTTATTTTTCTTGTTGGGTTCATTCCAATGTTACCTCTTCTTTACACACCACCTCCGTCTCTATTCATTCCTCCGGTTGACTCTTTGTTTGAACTTGGCCCCTCATTAAGGGCTTCCGAACTTCATTAATAGGGCGATCGATTATTCTTTTTACGCTGGAACACTCTTTTGCTTCTTAAATGGCATTTTATCCTCCTTTTTATTGCGTCTTCTCTTTAATAATGATGATGATGGGAGGGAAAATCTTTCCGCAGCGATTTTATGGGGGGGCCCCAATTTTTTTTTTGTTCTCCTTTTGTTCTCTTCTCTCTTGAGATAGTGTTAAACTTGAGTACCTTGGAAGAAATAACTGCAAAAATCTAGGCTTAGTCCTCTCTCTACTACCTTCTTTAATTTTCTTTAGGGAAAAATCATCAGGACGTGATTTTCTTGGAAGGAATTTCGAATATTATCGCGGGTGGCCCCCGTGGTGTTCTACTTCGGTATTGTCTTAGGTTAGTATCGAAAATCATGGTGAAATATCACCATTACACATACGTTAAACTTCTCTCTACCTTACCCGCCCCGCCCCCCCCCCATAACAAAAACGAAGAGGTGAGTAATTAATGTCATAAACACCTATGGAAACACAGTTTCTTCCAATCACCAGTCTGTTGAATTGTAACAGAAATGCCAGTTGGCCTAAGCACTACCTGTATTGCCACTGTGAGTACAGAAAAAGTATGAAATAACGTAATTCTTTCAAAAATTATGAATTTTTTCTTGAAGAAAACTGATTTTTCTTCAACAGATTACAACGGTTTCGCTAGTCAAAACATAGACTTGACGAAAACATCGCACTGGCAAAATCATAGATCGCCAAAAAATTGCACTGACAAGATCATCGCTTGTGAAAACAACATCGCCCCGATAAGAAAATCGCTTGTCAAAAAATCGATCTTATCAGAATATCCCTTATCTAAACATTGACCTGATCAGAACATCGCTTGAGAAAACATCACCCTGACAAGAGAGAGAACTTTGTCAAAACATCGCCCTAACAAAAAACATCATTTGTCACAAAACTTCACCCTGACAAAAACATCGCTTGTCAAAAAATCACCCAGACAAAAATTTTGCCAAATGAAAACTTTTAAAATTCAGATTGCAAATACTAATTGAAATAGTTTATAAAACATCCGACGATATTTTGTGATGCTATGCAGTTTTTTTTTCTTTTTTTGCGGTGATATTTTGACGTGATGCGATTATTTTTGCGGAGATGTTCCTATACGATGCATGACTGAAGTATCACATTATTTCATCATTTTCCACCATTCGTAGTCAAATGAAAGACTCGCACGATCTTGATCTTTCATTTAAATCAATGCTAATTAATGAATACATCGATATCCCATCATGTTCCCTCACGACATCAACCCAAAACTCAAATCCTAAACGATTCCCACAAACGTCCATAAACTTATTCACAATTCCACGCGCATCTTTATCCTATCACTCCACCGTATCTATGACATTTTCCATACATCCCCAACATTAGAAACCAGCAAATATCGTTCCATCAGCTCATAAGAAATCGACTTTCACAGTCCACGAAAATTTTCGGAACTACTCCCATTTTATTTTTTTTAAAGATAAAGAAAATGTCAAGAAATATCTTAAGAAGAGAACTTTCTCTGAGGAAAAAAAGAGGAAAAAAAAGAAGGAACAGGAAAAAAAGAGTAAAGCCCAAAAGATGTTTCAAGCTGGTAATCTCTTGAAACAGTTTCAAAGTGGTTTTTTTTTTCGTCTTCCTCTTATGTGTGTGTGTGTAGATATATATATATATATATCCCGACTATCCTTTCCTATACTTTTCGGTGATAGTTCGGGAATGAGCAGGTATCGCTGTATTTCTGGTGAGGGTGGAATCGGATGGTCAGAGGAGAGAGAAGAGCCCTATACAAGGGAATCTTCGCAGTTTCGGTCATCTGTGAATCTTCTCAGTAGCCCATCAAACCAGAACCTACGTCAGCTACTTTCTACACCACAAATCGCTTCCATGATTTCCTATTTTTTTTTTTTTTTATATTTCTTTCTTTTCCCCCGCCAACTTCTTTGCGGCTTTGGATCAGATCAACGCTAAGAAATGAAGTTTTTTGGATTCAATTCATTTTTTTTTTCCTTTAAAAGAAGTTCATGCAATATTTATCTTCCCCCAGTCATCGACAGAGAGAGAGATATCCACACACACAGACACAGAAAGAAAAAAAGATGGTGTTGATGCCCAATGAATTATGCAACGCCATTTGAAAAACAGTTAAACTGTTCCAAAATGTCTCCACAAAATGTCTTTCCCCCTCCTTCCTGTCTTCTTGAGGAAGAAGAGAAGGAAAAAGAATATCTCCGGTGGATGGTAAAATTCCAGCAATTTCTGTAAATTATATTTTTCTTTGGTTATCCCCCTTTTTTTAAGGCGATTAGGACTAGAATGGTACACGTGTGGGAGCTATTAGCTTTTGTAGATATATATTTGAGCCAAGGCTTTTCCACTATAGTTTTCTCCCCAACTAGAAAAGATGAAGGTTCGTAAATCAAATTTCAGGATTCACAATTTGACCAAAAACATTTACCGGGTAATCGAAATTATATCTATCAATAATGCTTTCTGTAACTAAAACATCAGTCTGATTCAAGAATTCTCGTTGATGAATGTCTTCAATTTTTCAGCTTTTTACAAGGACGAGTCAAAATTTTAGCAATATATGAGCATCGTACATGGCGAGTCATTTAACCCAAACAAATCGCCACTGAAAAGTTTAGTGGGAAAAAGGGTTCTATCTGGAAAATAATAAAGAAATGCCTATAACAAACTTCATGAGCAATTTGTGTTAAAAGGCAGTATGGTAAGAAACATAGCACAGTACTTTCCGTGTTATAACAAAAAAAATCTTATGATTAAGAAAAGCTCCCTTGAATTCGGCTTCTTAGCAGAACTCGTAAACTATACGAAAAACGCAAACGAACAAACATCCAGGAAGTCTTCCTTATTGCGGAGTGGGGGGGGGGGGGGGGGAGAGACGCAATGAAATACGAACTTTACCAACGAAGTGCCAAAAAACACCTGAATTTTAAATGTTTTTCTACAATTTTGCAGTATTTATGGAAACTTAAATTTTGATCGACCGATAACCAATCCAGTTATGTGGTACACGATGCATTTCAGGCTTCGCGTGGAAAATCCTCGAAAAACTCTTCCCGAGTCGAGGAATATCACGCATTCCTAAACAATAAGAGTATCATCTTACAAATTTTCGCCAGTTTTCACGGGTTTCTTTCCAGAGCTGGAGCTTAGAGCTCAATAGGTACATTTCGCAGCTAAACACGTTCCATACGAGAAAATTGATTTTTTTTTCTCCAACTTAGATGCATATAATCAAGACAAGAATAGAACTAAACAACAAAAATAAAATTGATCCTATGAATGCACAACAGCGGAAAATAAGGAAGCAAACACACATCGAGATCCCTTCAATTCTGCATGATAAGAGACATCGCTATGCACCTTGTATATTTTTTTTATTCTCCAAGTAAACCATTTCCAATTTCCCCAAACATCACTTTTACTCTTATTTATTTCATTTTTTTTCCACCTTCAGCTAACATCTTATTAACCCCCCTAAACCTCTTCCAATTTTTTTTTTTTATAATGTTAAACCCGTTCCTTGAAAACTCGATCAAGTCTCTCTTGCATCTTGTTCACTGGGTAAACCCTTTTAATGCCCCTGAAAATTCCAATTCCATGCACCCTCTGTCTCTCTCTCACACACTATCTCTCGTACTCTCCTCTGTCTACCATGAGTATATTCTTCAGGGTTGGAGGTAGAATTGCTGTATGAGAAGGTTGGTGGGCGCGAGATATTCTGTCAGGCATGAGATTGAGTTCTCTCTCTCTCTCGCTCGGTGTTAAAGGAAGAGCACTTGCTTTTTTTTTTTCCCTTAGCTTAACTCCTTAATGCATAAAACGAACTTCCATAAAACGTCTTTAAAGAGGACGCATGGACGACTTTTACGTATCCTCCAGGGCCGAGAGCAAAACCCAGACGGGAAAGTGAAATTAGTGAGAAAAGAGTCACCAGCAGTAGTGCTGGAGGATGAATGAGGCGTCGTGAGGAATGGTGATGTTAAAAAGAGTCGTAAGGTAGTGCAGTGGAACGTCGTTTATACGTCGCTCAGTTGTACGACTTTCACGTTTACACGACGACGTTTGGATTCGGTCGCAATCGGATCCTATCCTCTTCACAACTGAGCCAAAGCTGACTATTAGAGAAAATGTTTTTGATTGATTTGTGTTTATTGTTTTCAAAATGCTCGTTAAAAATAGAATTAATTAATTAGTTAATTACTTTGGGTCGATATCTTTACTGGGACATTTTAGATTGGTACACATCGTCAGGTCTTAACTTGACAAATGAATCATTAAAAACCATTTGAGGAGCTTATTTTCAATAGGGAGCATTTTCACTTTTGCTAAATTTACAGTAGAAATAAGAAACGTATTCTTCCGGAAAATACGGTTGTTTTACAAAAGTTGAAAATCGCCCAACAGGCAGCGTGTAGGAGTCGTAGAAGAATATTTAAATGGTATGCTTCTTGATCACCATATGTTCAAGAGAGTTATCCACATTTGAATTTTGGAAATGTTTCTTTTTGATAGAAAATTAATGAAAATTTTACCTTTTGATTAAAACTGGAGCTGGTCAAGTTTGAAACATTGGGAATTTCTACGTCACCTGTTGATTCCAGAAGGCTTTTACTAGCCCAGGAAGGTACCTTTACTGCCCTCTCGTCATTTACATAAGAAATACGATCATTCTACAATGGAACCTCCCATAACGGAAACTCCCGTTAGTGGACACTTCCACTCACTGACACGATTTTGAATTATATCGACGGGACTCATCTTACTATCCATTAACAGACACTTCTCGTTAGAAGACAAAATTTTCTGTGCCATGGGTTTCCGTTATCGAGAGATGAAAATACTTAAGTGTATGAAAAGGATGGATACTTTCATTTTTGATAGAAACGACTAATTTTGCATTGTTATTTCTGCCAAAAATATTCCCGTTTGAATAATCCCGGCTGCATAATCTGACATAGCTCATCCCAAAGATTAATAAACCGTTAAAAAGTGTATTTCGGAAAATTGGAAATTTCCCCATTTGAAAACAAGCTCCTCATTCAGAACCGTTAAAAATTAGATACATACATACATACACACACACACACATATATATATATATATATATATATATATATATATATATATATATATATATATATATATATATATATATATATATATATATATATATATGTACGTCTAGAGCAAAGAGGATGCACATTTTAATGTTAAATTAATTCATTTATTCCATTTATTCGACGTTTTCACTTCGATTCGAACTCCAAATCTTTCAAAAACAAACGTCATTTATATCCATCGAATGCGCGCAATTTTTGTGAACATTGAAAACGCGTCGCCGAAACAGTTCACCTTCCATATTGTCACCGCAAAAGTCACAAATGTTAAGATGATTGTTAACAAATATGAAAATACACCCATTGAACTGACTGATGACTATTTAGAGTGGACACTTAAATTATTTGTTTTTGCTTGTTTCTGGGAATACGCAGACATGGGTAAAGCCGCAAAGAAATGGATTTTAATTGTTTGAAAGACGACTGTGTATGTCCTGTCAGAATTTTTTTTTTATCTCAATGTTTTCAACGCTATCCGCAGAAAATAGGAATGTCCCCACATTGTTAGCATTTGAAGGGTACAAGTCTGCCAATAAGAGACATCACACGGTATTATACTTACGATTATTTCCTGTGGGATTTTCTTTGATTGCTGGCTGGAACAAATCCGTCGTTCGTAATGTGGAGAAAGAGAAAGACATTTTCTCTAAAAGGTATATCGTTGGAAATTTCGGAAGAATTTGACAAAAAGTTTAAGCTGACGACGGAAAATTTTTGCAAAATTATTGAAAAGCTCTGTCTCAACTTTCAAATCGATTTTAAAATAGAGAAATCAAATGGAAGACCAAGCTGCTGGTTGTAGATCATCTGTTGGCACAAAGATGAGACAAGATGGTAAATAAATTTTCTTAAGAAAAGTTTGTATTGTTCTGCGAATTTTATTTCTCTCTAAGCGATTTGTGAAATCCGATTTTATAATTCAATTCTTTTCCCCTCGAGTATGATTGAAATTATTATTATTATTTTATAACAAAATTGGAGAACGCAGTGAATTTTATAATATTTTGTATGTCTGTTACGGAAGTTGTGGGGGTCACTTTTAAAAATAAGTCTCAGTTGTGCGACTTACGCAGTTATACGACGTTTTGATCCGGCCTCTTGAACGTCGTATAAACGAGGTTCCAGTTTATTTGATCCATGCTTCCAACTTAACAAAAATAGAGCCGAATTAAAAAATAAAAATGTTTTCTTTTCACCATAATCTTCACCTTAATTTTTTTTTCTCTCTAGAGAAAGTCTTTCATTAAATACCTAAAAAAAATTAACGAATGTTAACTTGACCCTATTATACTCTTCCCGCTGTTTAATGTCTTTTCTTTGCGTTTCCCACCGCTAAATTTAATAGTGTTTTCCAGGAATAAACATTAAGTTTATTTTTAAATTTCCCTCTTAGATAGTTAAGTTCCCCAGTGTGAGATATTTTGGGGTAAAAAAATTATCAGATACCCTTAAATTAACGTTATACATGAAAAATTACTGAGTTATAATTTTTTTTTTTTTTTTTTTTCGCGGAGGATAAGTACGGAGATCAAATATCGGTAAATGCTGTTGTTGAAAACTTGAAAATTTATTACCTATTTTTAAACTTTCTTTTTTTTTAAATAATATCCTTGAAATTTTCGGGATTCGCGTTGTTGTTGACGTACGTTCTAAATTTATACACTTACGGTACTACCATTGAGATAGGAATTTCTATTCCCATGGAGAATTTAAAAAATAATAAAACCCAATGCCTATCGATGATTAAATTTTTTCTTTCTTCGTTAGTAAGTGAATGAAGTTCGATCAACGTAAATTGAATTACTTTTAGTTCCTAAAGAATTTACGCTTAAAATTAAAATCGGCTTTTTTTTCCCCTTAAATAAATTAATCTCGGAAAAATCCCCACTTTTTTTCCCGAGTGAAAGATTAGATTTCGCAGTTTTCTAAAAAGTAATTTGAAAAAAAAATAATAATAATAACATTTTAAGTTCAGAATTTTCAGGTAGAATAAAATTTTGATATATTTTTTTTGTTATATTTAATTTGTGATTATTTTCGTCAGGTTTATTTTAATTTTAAAAAAATGTGAGCATATTGAATTCGGAAATAATATACATGGATATCGTAATTGCAACGAAATATGAAGGAAAGGAAATACGTTTTGAGCACAGTACAATTATATAAATGACAATACAACGTTGAAAGCTAAAAATACCAAAATTTAAACACCAAACAGCTGTTGCAAGATTAATAATAACCCTTTCTTCAGTGGAAAATGGTCTGATATAGTAGATAGAGACCACTCGCTAGAATAAAAACACGTGGTTGGTATCAAGCGTCAGTCTTCTATCAAGACGTGTTTTTATTCTAGCGAGCGGTCTCCACTATATCAGACCATTTTCCACTGAAGAAGGGGGCTATTATTATCCTTGAAACAGCTGTTTGATTTTAAATTTTGGTATTTTAAGCTTTCAATGTTGGATTGTCATTTATATCATCATAAAATATTGTTTGAATTTATGTAATCAAACATGCCCTTGACAGAAGTTTCCGTTAGATAGAAATTTTCGTGGAGATCGCAAGTGCATTTAGACAATTTTATTACTAAATCCGCGATGTTGTATATCTTTTTTTGCCTGTGATTTACTGTTTATGGATCGATTGATTAACTGTTCATGGATCGATCGATTAACTGTTCGTGAATTGATCGATAAACTGTTCATGGATTCATTGATGCACGTTATTTATAGTATCTGGATCGACTGATTCCTCTGGATAATTTTTTGTGTATATGTTACGGTAAATGTGATAAATCGGGTATTATACATAATATTACTATTATATATATAATTACGCATGCTTGCCAATCGTAGTGGTAAGTCTGATAAATTTATCACTTCTACCGGCGAATATGCATAATACCCAAGCGTCGTTGGTAAATTTAATAAATACTGAAAACATTATCACTTTTACCAGTGATTATGCATAACGCCCAAGCGTCGTTTGTTAAATTTGATAAATATTTGAAATTTATCGCCTTTATCTGTGATTATGCATGATACTCTAGTGTAATTGGTGAATTTGATAAATATGAAGAAAAATTCCAAATGGGTATCGTTGTGTGATGAATATATTCGGACCGAGGTATGATAATAACAAATTTTACGATCGTATACCCGATATAATGATACAATACATGTATGAATTATGATGTATAATATATCATATAGTACGATTTATTATGTTAACCAACGACAGGACACTTGAGTATTATGCATAATTGCCGGTAAAAGTGATAATATTTTAGTACTTATTAAATTTACCAATAACGCGTGAGTACTATGCATAATCACTGATAAATTTCTTTAATTTAGGGAAATTTATCAAACTTTCCGAAATGCTCTGGGATTATGAATAATAACCGAATTTATCACATTTTTTTTAACCGTTACATATATATTTATTGCCCTTTATTATTTTATATGTTTATAAATCTATTATTAGTCTTAGATAGCTCCGTTCATTTAGGAAAATTTAATTGCTTCCAGAAGTGATGAGAACATATTAATCTATATACATAAATAAAATTGATTTCCTCTGTGTGTGTGTGCATGTGGGGCTGTGCGTGTGCATATTTTACCATTAATTAAGATTTAGGCTAATTTAAAATTCACTTTAATTAGTTAAATAGCTGTTCTGATGTATTGTTTCAATTAAAAATATGCTAACAGAACTTTGTGAAAATACGTGTAGTTTTTAAAAATGAGAGTTTTCAAAGTAAAATGAATGAAATTGAAGAAAAAAGTAATTTACGCTTACAATTACATCAATGAAATTGGAAAGAGGTAATTATAGAAACAATGGGAAATAAAGATTCGAATAATTCTAAATTTAATAATTATACACACAGGTTGTCGCACAAATTTATAAATAGTTCAAAAACGCATAAAAATCGAAGAAATTATATTTGAATGCAGTTTGCAAAAAAAAGTTATTCTCATGAAGGGTTTTTTTTTTTGGTACAGAAAAAGAAATTAGTTCAAACTTTGTCGATAGAAGGCTCTGGCCAGGAGATTGTACCCGAAACTTTCCTTAAATCTCTTCTGCGTCGTTTGTAAAGTTTCAGCCGATGATTCGTGGCAAAAACAGCTTCACCAATGTGATTTATCCGCACCTGAATTCGTATTTATCAAAAAAAAAAAATTCAATACTTTTTATAATGGTCAACCATGGGGAATCAAAAACCATGAATTTACATCAAAAACAAATCAACGGGCCGGAAAGAAAAATCATGCTCACACCGTGGCTGAAACATTAACATTTCCGAACTGAAAACAAAACATTCCATCTGTGTTATGATATTTTTCAAAGCATTGAATCATTTTATTAAGAAGAATATAGAAAATTCATGCACCCTAATATATATATATACATATTTATTTATTTTTTATCGATAACTTTTCCATTTTCCATATTATTATACGCTATCTTTAGCTGATAACAATTCTCTCTTTTTTTATTGGTTATAAAAATATTAGTACAGAAAAAGAAACACTACAAACGGATATAAATGTAAATATTTAATGCTATCATTTCTGACGACTAATAATGCTCTTTTATAGGTATATAAATACTACGTGAAGCAGTGTAAAAGTAATAAACAGGAATCAGAATTTCCGTATTTAGGGCATTTGCCCTGAATGCATATTTTATTTTTCCTCTGCGTAGTTGCCAAAAAATTCGGTAATTGCATATTGGAGCGCAACGGATAAATAAAATGGATAAAAATAAAGTTTTTATCAGTTTTTTTTTTTTTGGCACTCTCTTTAAATGCAAGTAAACCATATTTATATCGTTCTTCCCCCTCATTTGCATTTAAATATGCAGAGAGAGAGAGAGAGACAGAGGGAAACAACATTTATTGCTCAATATGCTTTTTTCCTTTACTCTCTTAAATTATCACCGACGATTTGTCAAAGTTTTTCGGTACGTATGCGATAACCAATTTTTATTTTGGAAAATTTTTGGTGTTTTTTTTTTTCTCCTGTACAGATTTTTCTTTTCTCTGTTAATAGTAATTACCTAAACTACTTTCCAGAAAATATATAAATACAGTATTATGCGAAAAATGAAAAAGACCTTTTCCCTTACAGCTATATCGTAAATGTATCTATTATGTTAGGTATAGTATTCTCTTACGGAACTGCGTATCGAAATTGGAAAATTTATTTTTTGGAAACGGATAAAAAAATATAGTTCAATAAAAATATTATGTTTCAAATGCGTGAAACAAAATTCTAGGAAAAAAAATACAAAATTAATTCTATCGCTCTTAATAAAGCCGCGAGTGAAGATTTCAATGTTCTTTTTTTTATATTCAATTTTTGTTATTTTATGGTGATGGGGATCTGTAATACACGATACGTGTATTATTATAAATAAGTTATTCAAAAGTATAAATGTATTAGATTAGAAGCTGCAAATTAATAGCAGAAATAAATATGAAAATTTAATTTAAAATGAATAAACAAAAATTCATATGAAACTGGAAAAGAAATGGGAGTACGAAAATACGTATGTTTTTATATCAAATTGAATTTGAAAAATATTTATTTAAAATAGTGGATTGACAAATATAATAGAAAATAAATTAATTAAAACTGTTGGTCATAAAATTAAAAACATACGCGTTTGCATAAACACGTGTGTTTTTTAAGAATGATAGTTTTGAAAAAAAAAATTATAAGGAAGTTAAATGAAAATTGATTTGCACTTGCAATTATATTAATGAAATTGAAAAAAATAATTATAATATCAATGGGGAAAAAGATTCGAATAATTAGAAATTTTATAGCTATTCTATATATATATATATATATATATATATATATATATATATATATATATATATAAATGATTTTGTGTGTGTATGTATGTGTGTATGTATGTGTGTGTGTGTGTGCGCGCACTCACGCAATCTATGCAAATCTACAATTTTAAACTGATCGACGCCAAACTTTGCATATATACAAAACTGGACCTGACTTGAACGATAGGCTACTTTAAAAGTTCATCAGAGCTGAGCAAATGCCTGAATTGGGCAAAAAAACTGTCGGGTAACAATGATTCTTGGGCCTCAACAACGACTTTTAGAATGTTTACGTTGGTTACCGTGGCTCCCTAGCAATTCGTTCCAGACATGCATATGCCTTTACAATGGTTTGTCACTTCTTTAATGATGTGTGTGTGTGTAACACGACAGGCAAATTGCCCATCGAGGTGGCTAAAAAAATTAAATTTGGCATCCATATTTTTTTATGGGTTTAACTAAAATACAGCAACCCAATATATAAAAGCATATATCACCAAAAAAATAATAATAACAATAATAATATATAATACACTGCCCATAATAAAAATAATTATGATTGTCTTATCTAAAAAAGTATGGATAGCTTCTCTATTTAAATCCCACTATCGTACTTCTTTTTAAACGTATCAATTGTGTTAGAATTCACGACCTTATGCTTATTTCATTAAAAAAATTTGAATTCCATTCCTTAATTATCATGAAATTACAATTTCATGTGCAAAATTTGATTATATTGTACTGATGATATTTATAATTTAATGAATATGATGATTATGAGAATTTGTTTTTCAATGAATTAAATTATACACAAGGGTGGACGAGAAATCCTGCACACATTTTGAATTTTAATAAGAAATCAACCACTTGTGTGACATAAGAAGGTACGGCTTGTACTGAAATACTTATCACGGCTTGTACTGAAATAGTTATCACGGCTTGTACTGAAATACTTATCACGGCTTGTACTGAAATACTTATCACGGCTTGTACTGAAATAATTATCACGGCCTAGAGTTCTTTTGAATAAATTAAAAAAAAAAATCAAATTTTTTACTCACAGGTGGCGCTGTAAAACTAAAACATCTACTACATGACGTATAAAATGCAACAGAAACAAATTCAAATTTTTGTGACAATTTGCGTCATATGAAACTACCTCTTTTCAATATGAGCACCCTTTTTAGCTCGGGCTACATTAAACGGCCGAAAAGGTGCTCATGTTGAAATTTTACGTAACGAAAATTTTCATAAACATTAATTATACACTGTTTGTGTGTTTAAGTTGCATTCTATGTGTTATGTAAAGTGAGTTTAATATGAGTTTTTCATTTTTCAGTGCCGCCTGTGCGTGAAAATTGAACTTCCTTTGATTTATTTAAAAATAAAAACTGGGTGTCACAAATCCATAGGTTGCCTTTTTCTCACTGTAGATTTTTTTTCTCTTTTGACCTCAGGGAATTAAGCCCTGACTTAAAGGATTGTGTAAGTTTTGAGTTAGCAATATGGTGGATATGAACTTTGAGGGTGCTTTCATCAGAGGGGAGCACTTAAAAGTTGAACTTTCAGGAAGTTTTTAAGATGGCTTCCAGGGGAGAAATTGCCTCCAAGAAAATTGTGATTCATTACATAATATTTAGCAATAAAATTCTGGAAAAAACTGTATGCGAAGATTAATATACCCTGCATCATTATGGTTGAAAAAAATTTGAACAAAGTTAATTTTTTTCTAAAAATATTAGATGCTCGGGTCTGAAAGGGTTATTGATTTCCAAAATATGCCGAGAACTTCTTGTCCGCCCTGTATTATACATAAATTTTAATTTTTTTTTTCGGATATCAATGCATAGGAAAAGTATAGAAAATTTAATTATAATTTAATTCAAGAGGCATGGAAAATTTCAAAAAAAAGAAAAGAAAGCGGTAAGAAAATATGAACATGAATAAACGCGATTCCATCCGTTACTAGGGAACTAACGCTTACTCCGTGATTTATTTCGAACATACGCACACACTCGAGGATATCTCTTAGGGCCCCTCTTGTAAACGTCCCAAGGCAATAGCAGTGTTGCTTGCGCAGTTTTGTGTGATCGAGAAGGCTTCGTATCCTCTGTTGCTGCTTCTCCTCCATCTTTTAGTACTTGGTCCTCTTTTCTATGTCTTCCAATATCTTGTTCCGTTCGGATGGGCTCCGTATCTTCCGCATCCACCTTTAGCTTTTTCTTTTAACACGTGAATGGTTCTTCCGCCTTTTGCATTGAGCAACACGCTTCGCTACACGAGATATCAGGCCTCTCTCTCTCTTTCTCTCGCTTTTTACGTATTTATTTCATTCCAATCCATTCGCTGTTGCTTTTATTTTTATCGTATATATTTCCCATCGCCATTCCTGTCTTGGAATTTCTGACGAAAGCCAATATAGAATATGCAAGGCTTTTGGTTAATCTCTGATCTTGCATTTTTGAACGCGAGACATGAATAAATGGTCTTTTAATTTGCTTTTAACCAATTAATTCAATTATTATTTAATTATTTCTTATTAGCTATATGCCTTAAGGCAGTGTTTCCCAATGTGTGAGTCACGGCGAACTGCAGATATTGGTTTGTGTGCCGATTTATACTTTTTGAAGTGGTTCTTTTATGATTGAAAATATCTACATAACTATTCTATGGAGCCACGGATAAACCACGAACTGGGCAATTCTGGGGAGCCGCGGGTGACAAGAGTTTGAGAACTACTGCCTTAAGGTTTTGGATACCATACCTACTGAGGGACATAGACTTGGTTGAAGGGCGGAGGGTTCAGGGAAGAGCTACGCGTGGTCTTGTTGGCACACAAGGCTTGAGCTATGAAGAAAGACTTCCTTTCTTGAATATGTTTACATCGGGAGAATGCAGGTGTCAGGGGAATATGATCGAAGTATTTAAAATTATTAATCGGATGGACCATGAGTTATCAATAAACAGTCAATCGACTGCTTCGACAAGGGGACGCCAGTATCGTTTAATAAGGGAAAATTATGGTTGTGGTGTTGCCGGGAGTTTTTCTCTAGGGAGAAACACATATACCTATACTGGTCGATTTCGATAATGCCGTTTTCCCCTCACATTATCCGGCATGCCGGGGAACCGCGAGGGAAATCAGCATGCTGGGGGATACTCGTATTTTCCGGCATGCCAGGAAATTCGCGTGTCTCAGATTCTTAAATAACTTTATTCTAAAAATCAATTTAATTGGCTGAATGCGTATTATGATCTTCTCGTTGAACATCGTTTTTTCGGCATGTCGTCAATGGACCAGACCATAAATTCCAAAGTTTGTGTCCACCGAGTTTTACGGAATGCTTGCGGAAGGGGGGAGGCGGGAATGTGGTACTTCTAACACGGAGCACAATACGTAAAATACAGGGTGAACGAAAAAGTTCGTATATCAAAAACTCCGAGATTTGTTTTTTGTAGTAGCTTCAAAGGTAATAAATGTTTTCACAATCAACGCGACTTACAGTTTTCCACGAATTCTGACTACTAACGTTTTCACATTCTATGTTTTATGCATTAACGAATGTACTACATAGAATTTTCAACTTCTTGATGTTTAAAAATTTTCGAAATAAAGGAAATAATTATGAATTTTTTTTGTTAAATTTTGAAATGAGTGAAACGAAATCAGTGAATATGAAACATTTCCTTTAATTTTGAAATGAACTAAATAGATGAATGATTATGAGACAATTTTTTTTTCATTTTTAAATGAATGAAATCAATGACTATATAGCGAGACCTCGCTACAACGATATTCAATATAACGATAAATCCCTCTGCAACGATTTTTATTCCAAGTCTTGTTTGGAAATGTCTATATTCTTCTGATAAACTGCATAATTTCTCAATTTTCCATTAATTTTCACGCACTATCAGGCCACCCTGTATCCCTAAATACTTGTTATCACTCGGTAAGAGTTGCCGTTTCATTACGGAAAAGACGTAAGAAAGAAAAGATAAGCTATGACACATGTACTGATACTAATGAAGTTTCCCTTAATCTTCTCACGAATTCTCGAGAAAATAAACCAAATAATAATAATAATAAACCTCACAAATGGTTGAATTAGAGTCAAGGGAATGGAATCAAATCAACGACTTTCATTGGATCACGGAAGAGTTTTCGGTCCCACGAGATCATTGGTAGCACGTACTGTATGTACAAAGACATACGTGATCTGGTAATAAATTTTCTTTCCCTCCTTATTAAATGACTCAGAATTTTCTTTAAATTTGCATGTAAATTTAAAGTTATATATATATATATATATTAATTTCGTTAAGTTTGACAGTAACACTTTAGTTCAGGGGGTCTTCAACCTTTCAGACATTTCACGCCGAACAAAAATTATATGAAGCCCAAGGGCCCCCTCTCCCCAGATCATCCTGCATTAACTTGATTCACATAGCGATCTTAACGGGTGTGCCCAATGAGGCCATCGCTCCGAGCAGAGAACACGTGGGTGGAATCATATTTATTAGAGAATTTTATTTTCTTCTGAGAACTTATTTCATTACAAAGGAATTTCCCCATTAATTCTGAAATTATTTTTTTATCGAATGCGAATCTTTATATATTTTTCCTGCAAATATTTCTTTCTTTAGGTTCAGGTTTTCTGAATATTGTTCAGCGGTGGGGTGAAAAAATCGAATATGGAATGCTCGGTTTCATTCTCCAAAAAAAGGTCTCTTCGCGTTCTCCTCAAGTCAATCTTCCTCTTTTCCAAGGCTTAGTCCGCCCTCGACTGGAGTATGCCGCAAAGTTTTGGAGACCATACTTACAGAGGGACATGGACTTGGACTGCAGAGACGAGCCACGCGTGCTTTTGATGGCACACGAGGTCTGAGCTTTGAAGAGACTTGTTTTTTTTTTTAAATATGTTCACATTGGAGGAACGCTGGTGTAGGGGGTGGGGGGGTGTATATGATCGAAGTGTTTAAAATTTCCAACGGGATGGATAGGATGGACCATGAGTTATTAATGCATCGTCAATCAACTGCTTCGACCGGGGGACACCAGCATGGATTGGTAAAAGGAAAATTTTAGGTTGTGGTGTTGCTAGGAATTTTTCTCCAATAGGGTTTTTAGTAAATTAAAAAACTTACTTCCACCAGAGGTCGTGAGTTCTAACGCAATTAACACGTTCAAAAAGAAGTACGATAGACATAGTGGGATAAATCGAGAAGCTATCCATATTTAGATAAAACAACCATAATAGTTGTTTCTTTCGTAATACAGTAGAGCTTGGTTAATTCCAACTTTGTTAATTCGAACTCTTACGAACTCTCCTTGAGTTTTCTATCTAATTTAAATTTAAAAATTCTTGTTTAATTCGATTTTTTCCCAAATGAACGAAACAGTTATTTTCCGGATATTATGCTGAGGTGAGCTCGGAAAGAAAAGTCATCACGTCTCCACCGGGACTCGAACCCAGGCCCTTTTGCATACCGGGCAACCATGCTACCATCTACACCACTGGAGACACATGAATCTGCCTTCCAAATTTCACGCACTGTGTCGTGAGGCGCTGAAGTAGAGGCATTAGTAGCCTGCAAGAGAGCCTGGGTTCGAGTCCCGGCGGAGACGTGATGGCTTTTCTTTCCGAGCTCACCTCAGCATAATATCCGGAAAATTACTGTTTCGTTGATATCTCTGGCTGAGAAAAAAGCCATCTATATCTCTTTTCCCGAATGCTTTGGATAAATCGAAGTTGGACGAAAAAATCATGATTTTATATACGAGGAAATTTTCGTTTGGAAAAAGCCAAATTTTGCTTCTCTGGACCAAGTTGTTTAATAGTAAATTTTTAAAAACAAATAAAAATCTAGAAAATTCAGTTTTTTTTTCTGCGCTAGTTCTTTGACATGAGTAAATGAGCATTTTTACATGACATGAGTAAATGAGTAAATGAGCAATTTTAACTTCGTTCAGCTGTAGTGCATCGAGAATGTGTACCACTTAATACCGATTATGTTGTTCAACCTATGTTCAAAGAGAGTACCATTCAATATCTGATTATTTTTTTATCATCATTAAGAGTATGTATTCGAAAGCACAAAATGTGATACGTTAATGAAAATATATTTCCATGATAGAGCATAAGAATGATAAGCAAAATTTGAGAAACAATTTCGTAATGGGTTATCATGGATTTTGTTACCGTAAATCAGGCTTTGGGCATGGTCGAGAAATTTAGCAGTGATGCTGAAGCATCAGCGAGCAGTGGGTATGATGTAGCAGCTAAGCTCAATTATTATAATTATAAATTATTAAAACTTGGGAAACAGTTTTGTAACTGAAGATAAAATTTTAATAATTGATAAATATTATCCTGTGTGAATGTTGATGATTATAAGTTGCAATTTGTAGTCATTTCACGGATCCATGATAGATTGATTGAATAATCCAAAATTTGGGTAATTCGAACTTTTTTTCCAGTGATTTTGGACTTCGAATTAACCAAGTTAAACTGTATATGCTTTTATATTGGGTTGCTGTATTTTGGTTATATTTGACATCCTTACTTTTCATGGACATCTCTTTTCAACCACTTCGTTGGGCAATCCGCCGGTTGTGGCCTTTGTGTTTGTATTTATTCTGAAACGATTTTTTTCCAATAATTTTAAAAATATTTTTCATCAATTCTGGAAATATTTATTTCAAGAATTATAGAATCACTTTTTTCAATAATTCTAAAATGATTTCTTTCAAAATTTTTGAAACTATTTCTCATTAATTCAAAAGTTAGTTCGCTCGTTA